>NC_055697.1:8544500-8844500 GCF_017639745.1 Melanotaenia boesemani
TTGTGTGTTGTGAGGCCTTTATGCCTGATCGCACATGCACATGCAACTGAATTTGCCTGTTTATGTCTGTGATGTGTGTTCCTGCTTATGCACCCCTCTGTGTGTGCATTTCTATGTAGAGGTATTAAGTTGCAATTGGTCAAACTGCTTCCTATATGCAATATGAATGGTTTGCGCAATAGTAGTGATCAAATAATTGATGTCATTAAAATAAAACTGAATTTTGATTAAGAGTTCAACATTTTTGCTGTAATATGAATGAATATTAAAACTTCTTTTAGTATAGAAATTTAATCCAATTCCGACAGCTCCAACTTTAAAGGTCCCATGTTATGCAAAATTCATTCTCTAAAGGTTTTCTAACAGTCATATGTGTCTTCATAGCCTGTGTATGAGGCCCAAAAATGAGAAAATTACGTCTCCTCTCTCACCTGCTTGCTACACCATCAGACTCCAAGCTGCCTGTAGGTAAGAGCTAACCGAGCTAACCCTGAGCAATGGTAGCTAACCAGCTAAAGGAGGTAGGCGGGTTAAAGCTAAGGCGCACTGTTAGCCGGCTAAAAACCGCGGTTGTGCTACACTCTCCCTTCTTTCTGCGGATATTGGTTACCTGTCAATCAAAAGGACACGCCCCAAGATTAAATAACATCCAAAAGAATGAGTTAGAAAAAAAATTCACCCCCCTCACAGTTGTCATGAAGGTAAACTTGACCTATTAATCTTAAAATGGATTTTTGTACCAGGCATGTTTCTGCTGTGAAGTTGGCCTTTTTAACATGGGAGTCTATGGGGATTTGCTCTGTTTTGGAGCTAGCCCCTAGTTGATGAGGGGTGAACTGCAATTTTTTTGCACTTCCACATAGGCTTCACATTTTACAGGCGGAGGTTGCCGCTTGGCTCAAACGGGTGAGTCTGAGATCTTTACTTTTGTGACCGCAACAAAGGGAAAAAAAACACTGCCCCGTAGGGGATACTGCCACTAGCAATGTCATGTTAAACCTTGTGAGCATGACCTAATCTCATGTATGCCTTATTGCAGAACCTTACACCAAGTATTGCAAGAAATGTAAATGTTGTGTTTTGCCAACATGAGTCATGATGTATTAATGATGTTCCTGTTTTTTTCATGAGAATTTGGGTAAAAAGAAGAAAGCAGTGATTACAGAAAATGTAGTTTCGGCTGAATTCAAACTTATTCAGATTTAACACTGATCACTGCCAGATTGCCACATCACCAGAACTCAACACAAATACTGGAGCTCCACAAGGATGTGTGTTGATTCATTTCCTATACTCTAGGAGAATAAAATAGGACAAGAAACTAAAAAACACTTAAGGACAATAGAAGCTTAGGAACAGAAAACACCGAAGTAAACATCCATAAACCATGACACATCCTTGCTCTCCTCACAGATAACCCATCTGTTATCTGTATATCACAACACCATCAGACACTTCACCTAGTGGTGTGACAGCAATCACATTCACCTCAATGTGACCAAAACAAAGGAACTGATCATCAGCCCTCCCACACCCCAGCGCCCATTTATCATTGACAACCAAACAGTAGATACCGCTGACAGTTTTAAATACCTTGGAGTATCATTGGACAATAAACTCACATTTGATTAGCAGATTAGAGACATTAAAAAACAAAGTCACCAAAGACTATCAGCCATCATCAGTAAACTTATGTGTTGCTCCACATTTTCTTCAGTCACTGAACCAAAGCATCATCCAATCCATCCTATTGTACTGCTCCACCTGTTTTTATAACATGCTCTCTGTTAGTTTAAACTGACATTATAACCAATACTGCTGCAAAAATCATTGGTCTGCTCACATCCAACCTCACTGAACCCAATAAAAAGGCCACCACATGCACAGCAACCAATGGCACAGGACTACATGGCTACCCCACCTCAGGGCATGGATATAGGACATTGCGGTGCAGGAAGGCTTGTTTTGGAAAAAGCCCAGTGCCTGCAGTCATAGCTGCCCTAAACAGGCCCTGCTGAGGATACCATGGATTATGTTGTGCTCTGTGCAGCTTTGTCTACTTGGTGATGGGAGTCCAGGGGCTTGGTCTGTGGAGAAGAATTTCCCCTTAGGGACAAAAAAGTCTGAAGTCTAAGATATTATCAGGTGCTAGTCGTGTTTGCAGTCTCTCAAATCTATCCCTTTAAATATCAACTACAGTTCTCTTTAGTATCAAAGCTGTGTTTAAATATTTTATGTTTTGTAAAATATCATCTTAAAGCTCACCACCTTCTTTACAATCTGAAATTGATCTGTCAAAGTCGACAAAGTAAACTTCCATTTTTATACCACTGTGTTTGCATATTATGTCCACACTGAGTTCGGTTTCTAGTTGCCCATGGTCCCTTTCATGTGGTTCATTTTCCTGTAGAAACCCTGAAATTCAAAACAGTCTACATGACAATTTAACTAAATAAGTGACACAGAAACATGGAATGAGAAGCAAGAAACCATTTCTGACTGTGTCTCTATTTACAGGGTCAGAAATACTGAAATCATGGAGTGTTGTGTAGTTAGTCATTATGTGGAATTTTTTGTTATCACTGGTTAGCTTTTAGATGTAGTTTGTTCATCCTAAAATTATGATTGATCATTTTTATAAAGTATATAAATAACAAGAGCAAGTCATTATGAGTAAAATAGCCACGTGTAATGGCTGTGGCGGACATCTTCTACCTGCCAGTGATCACAACACCGCTCTGTCCCTTCTCACAAATAGCTTCAGCGCTGTATTTCCAGTCCCAATCTGTTCCTGCTTCTCATAAATCTACATCTAGAGTCATCTCCTTGTGCATTATTCTCATAAACTGCTAACTTCATTCAATAATTTATGCTTTTCAGTCTAAAAGTCATCACATGTCATTTAGCATATGGTGTTACTCGTGAAGTTTCTGTGCCTTATGCTCTCTTTTCTGATGAAGCTCAAACCCATTTTCAAGTCCATTTCACATCAACATACACCTTTCTACTTCTTATTTTGATGTGATTAACTGTGGCCTAGTTCAGTGGTTCCCAACCTTTTATCCTCGGGGACCCCTTCATACATGTACTAAAATGGTGTGGATCCCCTGCTCCACCCTGTGCTGAAACCATGCTGGTTTTAGGCTTTTAAAAGTGAGATTATCACCATAAATAATGTATTCTGGTTGAGTCCTGTCCTTTGATAAAGCTAAAGTTAAATGAATAACATAGGGCCTTACTTTTTTCCTTAAAATATGGACAAACTGTGGACATTAATCACAATGGCTGTAATGTTCAAAGCCTCAGGGACCCCCTGTGCTCCTTAAGGGACCCCGTTGTGGGGTCCCGGACCCCAGGTTGGGAACCATTGCTCTAGTTGAACCATGAAATTCCACTGGAATGTCTTTTTTATTATATGGTGCCATTTGGTGTAACTACTAAACTGCTAAAATCTAAACTTTTTTTATACAGCAGCACAGGAATAACACAACATTCCCTGCTGTTTTACATAAGGCTGGATAAAACAACAACAACTATGACGTATATACGAATATTTGTAACATTTTGCTACAGAAAATGAACTGACGCTAAGGAAATTAAGACATCTAAAGTTAACCATTGCACCAAAATATTTCATAACACAGCCACTAAAGGCTTTTTTTCTTAAAGTGAATCATATACAGATTCTTCCCTAAAATACAGAGATGTCACATGTCATCATTCTAATAGGAAAGGCTTTTTATTGTTTCTGTTTCTTCATCTTCCTATATATAGAAAAGACTTTGAATGATGACAGAGGTATTTTCCATGAACAGCCATGATCAAACTGGTATCTTTCCCATGAATCTATCTGCAGATGTCACTTCTTAATAATTTTTTTCTCTTCCTGTTGGGTGTTGTGAATATTATTCTAATAATTTATTCAAGTTTAATTTGTCACCTTTTACACACTGCACATCTCGAGATGTGAAGGTCTTAAAACGACAACATCTGCTGTCTAGAAAGGGTCCAATTAAAGAAACTCGAGACATGTGATGCAAGAGTATGTGATCAAAAATGAGAAGTCTTTTTTTTTTTCGGTGAAGGCAGCTGGAACATGTGCCCTCCCCTTTTTGGTGAAAGACAAGCATAGTGTTCATTTACGATTCTACCAACAAACCGCCAACACACACCTCATGCATGAGAGGATTAAGGTGTGAAAATGCAAACTCTTGGATTAAATATGAATATTGATACATTAAGTAAACTTGCTGCTCCTGCCACAGCAAAGATCCGGTAAGAAAATGGCTTTTAATTCAGCTTTTGATTAGATTAATCCATAGATCTTGACATTTATTTACCTAATATAAAACAGAGAGCACAAGGGGCACAAAAATAGAGCTTTCTCATGTTTGTCCAGGAAAATAAGGCTTTTTTTCACGTGTGATAAAGGGGATTATATTTAGACAACATTTTCATGTAATTCTGAGTATTTCTGTGACTTTATTTGCATCAATATTTACTTTAAACTCTTTGTGCAAACTGTTATTAAAGAGCAGTTAAATAAAGTCGAGGCTTGAATAATATTTCTCGTTTGGTAGTTTCACCGTGTGGTTCAGCATGTTTCACTTTCTGAAGGCTTATTTCTGTGTGATGATGTGCTTTCAGGCAGCTACAGAAACTTGTTCAAGATATCAAGAAAAACGACGGCAGCTTACTGGATAAAATCAGAAGGTCAGTTCCTGAAATGGCATCATTTTGTACTTTCTGATTTAATGGAAAGAAGACATGCAAGTAAAAACGCACCAGTTGAAATGCATGTGTCTTAAATAGAAGACAGGTTATCTAAAAATTCTCTATGTGGTTTGTTTACACGCATCAGTGGAAAATGCCAATTCCTCTTTCACAACCGTTGGAATAAGAGAAAGACACAGACCAAAAATAACTAAAACAGATGGCTGTTCTCTCACTTTCCTTTCCTGAAATGAATCCTCTGAAAGACACTAAAGATGGATGTCGACACATGTTACAGCAGCTATTTATTCTCATCTGTCTGCCAGCTGTGGCTATGCTAATATGGCTATTTTATTGTGTCTACTATTAACCAAAGAACATTTTCACAAAACTAAAAAGTTGTTAAATAATTCCTCTTAAAAGTCTAAATCTTAATTTCTACATTAATCATTGTCAATCTTTCCATACGATAGACTGAAAAGCAAACCACGTCCAAATGTACCTGCAAGAGACTACAGAGGTAAGAGTCGCTAGCAATGTTTCCATGTATAAATAGTACAAATCAGCCTACTGAGATTGCTTTTTTTTTCTAAAACCCAAACGCCCACATGTGTCTGTACACTGAAACACTGACTGTTGGCTGTGATTCATAATCTTAACTCAAAGTCCAGCTGCAGGGTTTTTTCATGCTTTCTTTTCTCAAATAAAGTGAATGTGTGGTTCACAAGTTAAAAGTGAGGGACAAAAAAACACTTTTATAGCATTTAAGGTTTGAGCAAAGTTAACTTTAACTAACTGTAATTATGAAGTCTTATCAACTGTTTTAATAGATTAATGCTTTTGATTTACAAAGGTACGCCCACGAAAGTTCAAAAGTTTTCTAAAACTTAACAAAATACTTAATGTAGAATTTAATGGCAGGACACACATTTAAATAAATGCAGGGTTAGAGGCATGTATACCACTGTGTTACATCATTCTTCCTTTTGAATTACACTTTTTTAATCTTTTGAAAACTGAAGATACCTACTGTTGCAGGTTTTCAGAGACATCTGTGTCCAGTCGTACTGAAAATAGGATTTTTGATGCTCAACAGTCCATGTTCTCTACATCGTCAGTAGGAAACAGATCTGAACTGCAGGCAGGCCGGTCAAGCACACATACACTCAGCTTAAGCCACTCTGGCTTCGTCCTACTATAATAATCACACAGAAAAAATTAAACATCTTGATAGCTCGCCATAATTTTAATTTACTGTAGCTTGCCACACTATTCAGTCCACTTGATCTTTTTCTTCATCTTTATCTTTACAACTAGGAGTTTAAGGGGTTTTATGTTACAAAAAAAAAGTACAAACTGGTATAGTGAAATGATTAAGTACATTTTAAAAGGGCCAGAACTGAAACACACTGATCTATAAGATTTCAACATCCAGTCACTTGGATTTTTGTCCATTCTTCAAAGCAAAACTGCTCCAGCTTCTTCAGTTTGGACAGGTTCTACTGGTGTGCAGTAACCTGGAAGACATGCCACAGATTCTGAGTTGGAGTGATGTTTGAGCTTTTACCCTTCCAACATACTGTTTAGGGTAATTGTCCTGCTGGAAGGTGAATATCCTTCCCAGACTCAAAGCTCTGAAAAAAACTAAATCGGTTTTCCTCAAGAAATTACCTGCATTTAGCACCTTCCATCATCCCCTCAATTCTGACCAGTTCACAGTCCTTGCTGAAAAACATCCCCACAGCATGTTTCTGCCACCACCATGGCAGGAATTCATATGCACACACCATTTTTTGTTTCATATTTATTTATTTATTTGTTTGTGTAGTTATTTAGCTATTTGTTTATTACATTTATTACATGTTAGTTTGTTGTTAGTTTTTTTGGTTTTGCTTTGTTGTTTCTGTTTGTTTCCATTTTGCAACTTATATTTTTTTTCTCTACATTTTTTTTTACATTTTTTTTTATCCATTTAAATCACAGATTATAACACAGAAAATAGCAGATAAAAAAAGAAAGAGGTGTGAATGCTTTTGCAGGCTTTTAAAGTGAAAGATTCATTTCTGCTTTTAATATATGATATACTTATTTCTGCTGGTTTGCAGATGACAACAGGGAAGGTGATCAATTCTCTGAACCAGAATATGTAAGTAATAATAATAATAAAATAAAAAGTGACGACGAACAGACAAAATAGTAATTAAGTCAGTTGGTTTTGTCTGAGATCGTCTTTTGAAGGATTACATGTTGTTGCCAGGATAATGGCAGTGACACATATGAAGATCCACATGACGATGACAGCTATGAGCCTCCTCCAAACCAAAGAGTCTTCAAAACTCCCTCGGCGTCTCTCCCAAGGGGGGAGTACATTGGTCAGTATAGTTTTTTATAACTTCTTCATATGAGGTTCCTCTAATGATGCTGTTTAAAATTCCCACTTATTGAATCCTAGCCACACAATGGGTTTGAAAGTTTTCTACCAGTCATCAACTCTGCAGAAGCGTAATTAGTTGTTTCTATGCTGTTGACCTAAAACCACAATACACTGCCGACCTCAGAACTTTATGCAAATTTGGATGTGTTGTTTCTGTTTCTGCTTCTGCTTTCCAGACAGCTGCCGTAACCGTCCCAACCAGCCACCCAGGAAGCCCCTTCACCCAGGCAAAGCCTCCAAACAGCTTCCGCCTGAGCCCACCCACCTGGGGAGTGATGAAGTAAAACAACTTTGATTTTCTTACCTTAGTAAAAGCTCTCGTACATATTGGTAAATACCTTCTAGAGAGTGTGGGGACATTGTCTTTGTTATTTTGCAGGACAACTACATAAACCCAGATGCCACTTCTGATGATGACAACTATATAGAACCTGCAGAGAATACATCTCCCAGTAAGACACATTTAGAATATATATGTATAGAATATATAGAAAAAAAGACTTGTGATTTTTGTTTTATTTATATATATATATATATATATATATATATATATATATATATATATACATCAGCACTACAATGATAAAAAGGAAATTATTTGAAAAAAAATATTTAATATATGTTTTTCATGCCTCTTCTCATACTCCATGTTGCATGGTGGGAAAAGAGCTGGAGGGGACCGTCCTGTCTTAGATCGTCCCAGTCTTGGTGGTTACATGTTGATATTCACCACAAATACATGTTAAATATCAAATTTGAACATCTACTTTCAACACAAGAATGTAATCAAATAATACCAGTACTTGAAAAAGTTCAGTCCTCTACACGAAGTATCTGTATCAGAGGGACTGGCACTTTTATGCTAACTTTGAATCATGGTAATTTAAAATATATATTTTACCCGCTGTCACAGATAAAACAGCTAATCTTTGTAAGTCTCTGTCATTAGCTTAGTGATGGTGGCTTAAACATGCTTATATGTTCACAATGAAAATGCTATTCTAACTTTTTGCAGGTCTATTTCCTTTGTAATGGAATTTTTCACATGCTAACGCTTGCTAATCAGCACCAAACATGCTACACCTGGGGCTAAATGGAGTCTGATTAGATTTCCTGTGGACATTTGACCATACTTGCTCTTTAAAATACATGAATATTTCTTCCAGATTTCATATTAAGGATTTTGAGTTAAGGGATAAATTGCTAAATCTGTTTTGTAAGATAGCTTATTAGCTTGTGTAGCCTATAATACAAAGAAGGAGAGAATTTTGTTGAAACAAAGTTGCCTGAAAGCAGAAAACATGACATTACTGAAGACTGAAAGCAGGTCATTCTAGCATTAAAGGAAGCTCTTTCTTCCCCTGCATGCCTAATTTAAGCTTTGCTTATTTTTTTTCAGGATTTTATGAAGTCCCTGACAAAAAGGTCAGCTATTTTTATATAAATAAGACCAAATATAAATTAGACACATTAATGTGTGCAATTCAACATGTTTATTTATTTTACAGAATAACTCTTTAACTCCTTCAGCAAACAGGTCAGTTTAAAACTTTTCTGAAAGATGATTCAGATATATCTTTAAAACTTTACATAACATACACAAGTACCCTGGAATTATTTTTTACTGACATCTCATTCAAAAACTAATAATTTTCTATTTCAGTTGCTCAGCAGTTCATGGTAATCATGGTCTTATTCTGCCTTTCATGACACATTAAACATTTTCAATAGGAGACAGATGTTTGCTGTAGGCTGGCGTGTCAAGCACACATACATACGCTCTATGAAGCCACATAGGTCTAAGTTGTGCAGAATTAAGTCTGGTTGTTCATCTTTGGCACTTAAATTTGGATATTCATCTTTACTAGAAGCGGCAAAAATGTGGTTAATTTGACCACAGAACATGCATCCAGTGTCTTTTTATTCAATCTAAAGATGGTTTTGTAAACAGAAGGTCATTTCTGTGCAGCATTGATGTGACTTGTTAAAGTGTTACAATCCCATCAAGAGGAGTAGGACCCAAATGCAGGACTAACAGACAAGAAGCGACATAAAATAAAATTGACAAATGATTAACAACTGAGAGTGTTCTCAGAGAGGAAATACAAGGAACTAAACTCAAAGCTATTTAGAACAACAACGAAAAATCTGATGAAGGCATAATTGGCTGACATGAGGAAGGTATGACAAGGACCTGGCAGTGACCAATGAAACTAAGAAGCAAATAACCAGGGAGGGATGATTGATGACTGAATGCAGGTGAGTAAACGAGGATAAGAGAACAGCTGGTAACATGTCATCTCAAAGAAAGCAAATTAATGCAAGGATCAGACTAGATTAAAAATCAAAGAACTAGAACACTACTAAGATTAAGGAACAAGAAACACGGCAATACAATGTTTCACAACCTAAATTTTTTTTTTTTAAAGTCCCTAGAAGATAAAGAAACAAACAGAAGACCTTGACAGCAATGTAGTGTCAAGTTATAATACCATCTGATGGCGTGAAGACCACACACATCCAACAGCATTTTCAATCATTGACCTTTACACAAAGTGCCCTTAGACACCCTAAATCAAAGTAGATGTTAAAAACCATTTTTTTGCAATTTTGCTTTGAGAAATATCTTTTGGATGATTCTCTAGTTGAAAACTGCACAAAGTGCTGAGCTGCAACCTCTCATTGCTTGGAAAAACCAAACCTATGGTAGCTCATTTTTTATACCCAGTCATGGCACCCTTACCTGCCACCAACAGTTCTACTGATTTTAGCCTTTTTCATGTGTATTTTCTTTTTCTCTTTGTTTATATTTTCTAAACACAATGAAGTTGGCCAGTAATAAAAGTAAAAAGTGGAATCTATTAAAGGCTAAAACAAAATGCAACATCAGAAATGAAGGCTGTTAGCATGTTTTTAAAATTTTTGTGTTGCATAAGGTTTTGATTTGTACTGTACATTCATTTGACAACTTAACTTACAGGATACTTTGACAAATTGTTTGCTATAACTTTAAAAATGTAACAAATGACATAGGGTTGGGGTCACTTTTAACTAGAGCACTTAACAGTGAAATGTCAGATAACATCCAAATACTTACACAAAAATATGCTTTATGATTATCTTGCTGTACTTTTAAAATACTGAATACATTCTCTACCATTGTTTTGTATAAAATGACTTTGCTTTGGGATTAATATACATTTGCTTACATCTATCTCATAGAGTGCTTCCTGTTCCTTCTAAACAGCCTCAGTCTTTACCACCTAAACCAAGCCCCAGGTAGGACTAACAACATTTTAAAGACCTCTGAATTACGAGTTTTATTTGAAATTCCACTTTGTCAGTATTTCATATCAGTTGTTAAGCCTTTATTATGCTTTCCTGATTTTTAGGGTTAACATGAGGAGATCTCCGCTTCCTGTGAGTTTTTAAACATGTGCAAAATTTATTTTCAAATGTGGGATTTGTCATACATTTATCCATTCGCCTGTAATGCAGGTCCAGGAGCCAACAGGTGATGATGAATATGAAGTTTGTGATCCAGATGATGGTGAGTACTAGTTCAAAGAGCAAAATAACTGCATACAAAATATTAGAAGGAAAAATAAACCGGTGAATAGAAAGGCCTGTGTTTATTATTCACACATGTGTGCCATCTAGAGGCCAGCTAGGCAACACTTGACTTTCTTTTAACCGTGCTAAAAAAGAACTACCAGGCACATTTCTTACTTCACATTGCTTACTTTTTGTGCTCTTTTAGATTCCTGTGATAAACCTGCAGGTGGTCGTCCTCCTCGTTTACCTACACCTTTATCCAAAGAGTGAGAATCAATCCTGTCACTTTACTTTTATTATTATTATTATTATTATTATTATTATTATTATTCAGATTTAAAGTTTTATTTTGGGTTTCTTTTGTTTTTGTTGCTTTTGGGGGGTTTTTTTGTTTTTTTGGGGGGGGGGGTTTAAAGTTGATGTCTGAAGAACTGATCTGTCATTGTCTTCCCAGGAGATCACTAAAACCCCCAACATGCCTGGTAGGGGATTTTTTTTTTATATATATATATATATATATATATATATATATATATATATATATATATATATATATACACACAAAGCTAACAAAACTATAGCACAAAAAGGGAAATTTGGTTCTGTACTATATAGTTGGAAATCCTGAAATGTCACCTTTACAACAGGGTAAAACCTGTAATGATTGTCATTCTGTGGAATGAGCCCCCCCAAATTATGCCAAATTCCCCTGCAATATTTTCCTGTTGGTGTTGCAACTGGTTCTGAGTTGCTTGTTACATTGGGTGATTTCACTCTCCCACAGCAATTAATACACAAATAAAAAAAAAAAATACCTATGTTGGCCATAATTACGCTTTATTCATTTTACACTTTTAGGGATCACAGTAGTGTGTAGTAGATCCATGCACGGCCACAACAGCTTGGCATCTCTTCCTCATGCTGGTCGCCAGCCTAGTGGTTACAGAGTGGGGCTTGGGGCTGGCAACCCAATATTCATAGTGTAACTAGTGATAGATTAAAAGCAAAGGACTCATTTTGGTGTTTTGTGAGAAATATCTATATATACAGTATATACAATTAAAGATTCCATCCATCCATCCATCCATCCATTCAAAGCCTCAACCAGGAGTTGTTGAACATCAACAAGCATGGTTGTGTTGGTCACTCTGGCACATACTACACATACTACACACACATACTACATGCCCAAGCTGATCCCACAAGTGTTAAATTGTGGCCTGGACTCAGAAACAATTGTTCTATGCTATCCACTCCCAAATTCTGGAGATGCTGCATGGGGGAGACTGAGATTCTAGAGGGATGAGATAACCACTGGCTCCAAAATCTCATTCCAATATGTTTGGCCCCTAATTGACAGTCAGGTGCCAGTCATACATCTGTGACTAGAAGACACCTGCAGCACTTGAATGTCAAAACGACAAGAGTAAATACTGACGGAGGAATATTGCAGGGGATATTGGTTTATTTTGGGGGGGCACTACCCACAAATTTTGCTGTGTGTATTTAACAGAAGTACAATCCTTACAAGTTATACCACATTGTAAATGTGACTAATTCCAATATTCCTTTCCAACTATATTTAATGTTACACTGGTAGCTTTAAAGTGGAGAAATAATTGGCCAAATACAAATTTCCTTACTTTTTGTAGTAAGTTTATATAATTTTGCCCACTATTTTTAGCATTTAAGATTGAATAACATTACACTGATGCTGAAGTCAGTGACTACATTTGTTTCTTTCAATTGCAGAAGCCAGATTTAAAACCAAGGGAATTTGAAAGTAAGTGAATTAAGTCTATTTAAGAAACTATCAGTGCTTCTATAACCAAAGTTTTCTGCTTAAAGCTTTTTTTTTTTCCAAAGGCAGAATGCTGCCTTCATTCTCCACTGACCAGAAACCTGTAACAAAAGCTTTCACAATGGAATTCAAACGACCAAAGTAAGGCATTCAGCACACAGTTGCACACTACATTGTGTTTATACTGTGAATGTGCATTTCCTGTGCTGCTTAAAAGTTGAATATTGCTATGAATCCCTGTGTGTTGCTGTGTAATTTATGCTCTCTGCCCTGATCCTGGACTCCTACTACAGAATTCCTCTTCCACAGTTGACCTTGCCCAGTAAGTATGGATCCCTTTTGGGTTTTACAGCATATTTTTTCAAACATTTGCTTGGAAGTTTTGTGTTTTAGAATGAATTTCTGCAAGTTATTATACATGTTGTTCCAGAGCCAGCTGAAAGAGGAAGTGTCACTGCTGAAAGTGGGTCGTTAGACGAGGACAAGGTGCAATCTTACACCATAAGTTAAATAAATAGCTGTACTTTGATTGAAATGTAGCTGATATGAACTCACCTCATTTCAGGGTGCTGACCTATACAGAAAGCCCTGGTATGCGTCCAGATGTGATCGCAAAACTGCTGATGATACCTTGTTACGCTCAAATAAGGTGTGAACAAGTGTTTTTCCTCAAGCTGAGCAGCACATGCATTATTTTCCATAACGCCCACCATGGTGGGTTTGACCGGGGCTGTTCTGTTACAGGATGGAGCATTTATGGTGAGACAGAGCTCCGGCCATGATGCACTGCAGCCCTACACGTTAGTGGTGTTCTACAATGGCAGAGTGTACAACATCCCAATCCGCTTCATACCAAACGCTCAGCAGTATGCCCTGGGAAGAGAAAAGAAAGGAGAGGAGGTAAAACTGGGAACTTTTCCAACTTCATTCATTGTTTATAAATGGGATTGATGTTTGGTTTTGTCCAGTTTGTTTAGAGCCATTCCCTGTTTAAAGCATGATTCTTTCAGTTCTATGGTTTATGTAAAACGACGTAAAAACACATCACTTTGTCCTAATAAAATCTGAGTTTTAACAGAAGCCAAGACAATATGCAGAAGCAGAGTGTCAAAATTTCAGTCAGGTTGTGGTCTAGACTTTGGATCACTGCAACTCTTTGATTCATATATTTTTTTAAGCCATTCTGTTGTAGATCGGCTGCTCTGCTTGGGATCACTGTCCTGATGCATGGGCCAGTTTTAGCCAAGCTTTAGCTGTCAGACAAATGGCTTCACATTTGACTCGAGAATATTTTGGTATACAAAAGAATCAACGATCCACTCATTGACTGCAAGGCGTCCAGGTCCTGTGGCTGCAAAATAAGCAGCTCTCCTCCACAGTGCTCTACGGTTGGTATGGGGTGTTTGAGCTGATGTGCTGAGGTTTTTTTTTTTTTTTTTTTTTTTTTTTTTTTTTTTTTTTTTTTTGGCAATGTGGTCAAACATCACAGCTTTTGTCTCTTTATTCCAGAAGTCTTTTGTTTTGTTCAAATGCAACTTTTCAAACCCAGGCTGTGCTGCCATGTTTGTTCTAAAGAGAAGAAGCTTTCTCCTGGCAACTCTTCTAAAACTATACATGTTCATTCTTGTTCCAGCTGTGCTGTCAAAATCATTAACATGTGCCAGGCAAACGCCGTTTCTCTCAGAATTACACAGCCTGACATTGGGCTGAACATACTGGGACATCCACTTCTAGGAAGACTAGAAACATTCTGAAATATTTTCTATATGTATATAATCTTTCCTGCTTTAAAACAATGGATTCAAATTGTTTGGAAATTACATCTACCCTTCCCCAGCACCAACTGCCTCCCTCCTAACTTTCCTCGTTGGTATGGTGTTAACTCACACCAGAACGCTCCAGACATTCAAACTGCCCAGATCTTCAGGTCTTAGAAAGATGCTCACAATTACTTTTGTAATTCCTGAGGAAGCGCAAATGGTGTGCCTTTTCATCCACTCCTGAGACAAGAAATGTTCTGAAATGTTTCTAGTCTGAAATGTTTTTGTCATGGATTTTGTTTTGTCTAATCTTTAATAAGAATCGTAAACATTAATACATTGATCCAACTTACAAAAACGTATTACTTATTCTTGATAGACAGACCATTTGATCTTACTCTCTTACCTTTACCTGGGTCTTTTAAAAAAAACAAAAAAAACAATCTTATGTCCTTGATGAGTCTGTCTGCACGCATATACACACATACACACACAAAAACAAGCGTTATAATGTTAATGGGCATCTAGTCAGTTAGCTAGTTAGTAGCACCTTGGCTATATAAATTTTTTTTTAAAGAAGATAATAAAATCTCAAATTTTAGGGGTGCTGGGATTCAATTTAGGGTTGCTGCAGCACCCCCCAAAAATGGGATAAAAACACCTATGTCCCCTACCATTTTAATGACATATTACTATATTTTCATTTATATTATTCATAAAAGACCATGCCAGTGTGTAAAATAATTCTCTAACTATTTCTAGGATCCATCTCATATATTCATTTTAAAGTAATTTGTGTGAAATTTCAACTTTTCTATCATAACACTTCAAACATTATTGTTAAAATTCTTTTTTTTTTTCTCTCCATTATTTTAGTACTTCAGCAGCCTCTCGAAGATCATTGAGAACCACCAGAAGAATCCTCTGGTGCTGATTGACAGTCAGAGCAACACCAAGGACACCACCAAGCTGTGCTACCCTGTAAAGCCATAGACGACACCCTCTCTGACTGCAAACAGCGACAGCTGGAGCTGAACACCTGTCCACTGTTTTTACTGAAGACTCCTGCAATGTCACTTAGCATCTGTGTTGCTCAGCTGCAGTTTTTGAGTGGGGGGGAGCTTCAGGTGAACATTATAGGGGTTTAAATTACAGCTGTGTGGTAATTAAGACTTTGCTCCATCATCCAAACTGGAAAAAGAGCCATTTAGGAGTATCAGTGTGTGTTTAAACCATAAGTTATGTGTGATTATTTAGACTGCCATCAGTGGTGATCTAATGACACACTGCAACATAGTGATATATATAGGAATCAGCTAATTGCTATTATACAACTATGCGTTGCCTTTTAAAACCTGCATAGATATTATGCACTGTTTATATCTGTCTGCAGCAGTTCAGGGGTTTTCTACAGGACATCTGCCAGATTCAGAGGAAACCATAGGTGCAGCTTATTGTAACTCAAATATGGAATTGCAGTGATCATGTGACCCAGAAAACAAGTCCAAACCCATCCTTTGCCTTAAACCTAAGCAAGGTGGGCGCCAGATAAACCCAACCATTGTCATATGCTCATCTCCTCTAAAACAAGGTCCTTTCAGCAAAGCATGTGCTGGTCTCACAGAGCTTAAGTAGCACAGACTCACAAGACTTTAATTCATGTTTTTATTAAGTTTTTTTTTCTCCAAGTCAGTAAACAGTGTATTAAAAGCAATGCAAGGAATGAGACAAGTGTTGTTGCAGCAGAAAGAAGCAGGGATACCTTTTTTTGTTTAAAACATCAGGGAGCACAAAAATACAAAATTGTACATTTCGTTTTAATAAACCTCTTGAGTTAAACCTGCTCATGTTTTCAGTCACAAGATGCCACCAGAACAAAATGTTTTATTTATTATCTGTTTAATAAGTAATGCTATCATACTCATGCACATTTGTTGCATAATTACCAGGCACTTAGTGAAAATTCTCAGGTAAGTTTACAGTACCTCTAAAGGGACTATGTACAAATATAAATCCTTTATCCAAACTGAAAAAGTATTACTGACCCTCCAGAAACACGGATTTGTGTACAGTTTAGGTATCTGCCCAATGGTCCTTGACTGTCTAGCTCTCTCTCACACGTAATCTCACACACACACACACACACACAAACGAGCCAGAGGTCCCTTTTTGTGAATACTGAGGGATCATGGCTGCACAAGGAAATGTCAAGCCACAATAGGACACTGGTTAAGATTGTCATTGTAGGCGAAGGCCTGGCAAGGTGAGGTAACGGGAAATATAAATCCTCCTTTCATAGTGCAATTAAAGATAAGATTATCACTTCAAGTCAAAAAAAGAAACCCACAGAGGGAAAGAGGGAGGGTTTAAAAAAAAAAATCTAAAATTTCTAAATCCAGATTTCTTAAATTTTATCAGTTTAGATTATTACAAAACACAGGCTTCGATTCGATTTCTTACAACTCGTGTTGGCTTCCATTCAATTAATGCAATGCAAATATAACTCTCACAGTTAATATACATGTTCTGAACATATTTTGGAGTTCATACAAAAGAATCTACTAGTACACCGATTCCTCTTAACAGCACCCCCCCCAAAAAAGAAGCATAAAGGAAGCATATAAAGGATGAACCTAAGCGTCATAAATAATATTGAATAAAACACTTTTTTTCTTTTTTTTTAAACAGTTTTGGTATATCTGAGTAAATTGTGGGTCTTTGCGTCCCATTAAAAAGAAAAAAAAAACATAAATATGACAACTACCACTGTGTATCCTACCCGTACATAAACTGATCCATAAGTGAAATGGTATGGCAAATATACATATTACAGTGTTCTATAAGATTTCATATGACAGTGTACTTAAATCACCTTAAATAAAGCTATTGCGCAGACAAAACACAAACAAAACCAAATTATTAACACCCCATTCTTGTGGCTTTACAAATAGTTACTCATCAATAGAGTTTGCATCAAGCTACTCAGACTGGAAGAGACAAAAAGTAAATGTTTATTTATCCTGAGAATGTGAACGCTCCAGAAGTAAAACAAATTTGATTCTTCTCAAAACTAAATCACAATTAAGACTTTAAAAAATATAAATGCTTCCATTATTGCTCTGTTTTTATTGCAAAGAGTCCATTTTCCAGGTTATAACTTTCATCCAGTGTGCACGACATTTATGAGTTTTCACAGTTTGGGCTTTTCCACTCCATCAGATGTCGCTGCCGATGGGCCATCATCGTTTCCTGACTCGTGAAGACCCTGCCGCAAAACCAGCAGGGAAACTTAGACACAAAATCCCTGGAGGGGGAGACTGCACCCACGATTTCGTACTTTTTCCTGTTCAACCTGCGAAATTTCAGCCTCAACGTAAACCTCTCCTGTACAGATGGATTACCCTGCTCAGCAGGGGAATCAGTCGGCTCGTCTGTTTCAGGTACCTCGTCGTTTAAAGCTGAGAGGGCGTTCAGAGTCCTGCGGGACAGGACGACTTTCTGCACCTCTCTGTGCCTGTTGACGATCTCCATGATCCGAGCCACCTGGGGGATGTCGGCATCTGGATGATTAAGCACCACGACAGGCTGGTCTCCCGCTGGACGCTTTACCAGCTGAGAGGGGTTTATGGCTACTAGCTTCAGGATCCTCTCCTGGTGTTTTGGGGCCGGCTGCCACCGATGCCCAGAGGCGGGTGAGGACTCCTGCTGGATGGCTTTACCTGGGGGTAAATATATGCTGCTGAGGAGATCAGGACCGGAATTTGCGGCCGGTTTTCCGTTACTTGTCCCTTCAATAATCTGATCACTCTGATGTGCAATAGGTTCAAGGCAGGAATCTTTCTCATTCATCTCACCTGTAAGAAAAAAAGAAACTTTGCTTTTGAATGCATTATTTTACCAGAAGTTCAAATGTCAAAAAAATGTCATTGTGCAAATGCTGCGTATGTATAAGATTAGTCATCTTACCCTGTGGTGGAGAAACAGGGGAAGACCTGCCGCCATGATGAGTCACTCTATCCACAGCTGGACCCTTCTCATCTGAAACACAACAATCAGCACCACTGAGGGATTTCTGGAGCTGCTCAGTGTCGTGGGACGTCCCTTTCTCAGCCAGTGATGCAGGACTCGGGTCTGTCTGGCTCGTTCCACCTGCTGATCTCTGTTCAGCTCCAGCTTCCAAGAAACACCGCAACTTCTCTGCGTCAGCTTGCATTTCTTGGTCTTTGAGAATGACCTGTACATTTCCAGTCGCATCTTCCAGCGCTGCTGGCTTCACAGAGCATGTGCGAGCAAGTTCTTCCCCCGGCTCTGGTTGTAGAATTGAAGTTATGGCTTTAGACGGGTCAAAAGGGTCTGCGGTGGAGCCCTTGGTCCAGGTCTTTTCTCCCAGCTGCTTATTATGTAGAATCTGTACCGTCTCCTCCTCTGCTCTACGTGGAGATGGGAGTCCAGGATGGCCATCTATCACACCACCTCCACATGGAGATAAAGGGCTTTGTGAAACAAACTGCTTCACTTTCACTGGATTCTTCTTCAGAACCATCTTTAAAGTCTGCCCTTTTGATTTTTTTCCCGCTTTTTTAAATCTGCTCCTTCTTTTCCGCCACTGATTTTGCGTCTTACGCCTCGGCAAGGCTCGACGTACGGACATCTTCTCTTCCCCCTCATTTGTCAGCTTCGTATCACAGGTGACGTGCAGCCCATCTCTATTTGTAGGCCGCTCCAGTTTTTCACTTTGATCCTCAGCTTCCTGATCATGCTTTATTTCCTGGTTTTCTCTGTTTTCCTGCATTCCAGTGCACCGAGACGGCTCGTTGTGGACAGATATTGAGATGTCATTATGGAGTTTGCTTTCATCCTGCAGACAAGGTGTTACATCTTTTAAATTTGACTCGCATCCTCTCTGGTCTCCTGCACACTGAGCATCACTAGCTGAACTTTCAGGACAAGCGCTTCTCTTTTCGGTGGATGTCATCACTTTTAACCTTTTGGCATAAGTAGCACCATTCTGGGCTACAGTTATCTTGTTCTTGACCGTAAGGACAGCAAGATCCGATGGGTTTGACACAATGCCATTTTCCAGTTTCGGGTGAAGATTCACATCTTGAGGAACGTTTGACAAAACAGTTTTAAGAGCCTTGGTCCATTTCTGGTCATCGGTTTCCCCGGCAACAGAGTTCATCAAGAACTGCTGAGTCTCCTCTAGTGTTGTTTTTGGATCAGAAAGATGGCAGTATTTATCCAGGAATTCTCTCCCTGGCAGGGAAAGGCAGTCCTGCGTTAGCCAGCACATACCCTTCACTGCACTTCTTGTTAATCTGGAGTTCATTGTGGGGATTGACTCGTTTGGTTTTATTGCTATGGCATGAATTCCCCTCTTCTCTCTTTTCTGGCTACCATTCTGGCAGACGTGGACAGCTTTAACATGCTTCGTAATCAACCACTTCCGAGACGCTTCAAAGCCACAGTACTGACAACGTGAAATCTGAGTGGATGACAGCTGATTCTTGTCCTTTCTGAGCAGCGGCTGATCATCAGCTTCTTTCAGATCAAAAGTATGTCCATAAATGTGCTCTAAAAACACTCTAACGTCACCTGTGGAAAATTTCTGGCAAATTTCACATGAATATTTGCCATTTGGGCAGTGATACTTTGCTAAATGTGCATTGAATTCAGGCCATGTGCGTTGAATGTTGTCATTGCACAAGCTGCAGCTAGAAAATGTGTCCTTGTGGCGTAATAAATGAACCTGAAGGTAGGAGAACTCATGTGTAGTAAAGGTACACATATAACAGGGAAAAGCTGGTGGGTTCCCTCTGTGTTTTTCCTCAAAGTGTCTCACTAAGTCTTTTGGTACATATTCCAAGTTGTCCTTGCATTGAGAACACGTGAACCTGAGTGTCTTTCCGCTGTCATTTGTCATGCACTGACTCTGCTGTACTTCCTGGTGAGGCTTCTTTGATGAAGGCCACACTGTGGTCTGCTCCCACTCCTCTGCTATCTTCTTTGGTCCATTCTTATCTTCGCTTTGCATAGCTGGGGGCTGTACGACGCTCTTCCTGAGGTGGAGCCGTTTGTGCCAGTTTCTATTCTTCTTGTTGACGCGCCGTTTATTATCTCCCGTGGATGTGGCTGCACAAATATCCACAGAATCCATGGCTTTCTTTTCAGGTTTCTGAAAGTAAAAGAATATTTATAAGTTAGATTTAAAAATTCAAGTAAATGCAATAGCTTACAAACTTCTAATTAAACAAAGCATGTTTGTTTTCACTTAAAGTGTGGTTTGATCATTTAACAGCAAAGCCCATAAAAAGAAGCTGCAGACTGTCCAGTTCTGCATGTTATTTTACAAGTCCACCTGTTGCTGGCCATAGCTGTAATTGCAATATCATTAATACGGATCCATCACATCCAGATTAAATTAAAAACATCTACTTCGGATAATTATCAGTAACCAGGTGCAGGAAACAGTACTTGAGCGATTTGTGAACCTCATACCCTTCATAAAAAAACACATGAGCGCACTATAGTGGGCGGTGCAATGAAAAAACATAAAAAAAAAAAAAAAACTAACGGATTACAAGTGATATAAATCGAGCTAGGACTTCTTTTTAAGCTGACGAAGTGGGGGATCGTGAATCCATTGTGCAGTTTTGACTTAACCACAACAAAGTGATAAGTCTGGCTGTGTAACGAGCAACGACAGCTATTGGGAATTAAGTTACGATAAAACTCAACACCCGCGTGGAAAGCGTGAAAACATTTTTGCTGTCGCACTTTAACGCATTTCGCTATTTAAGAGCTAAGCTAACTGTTAAAACTGAGATAGCATGCGAGTGATTTGAATTAACGTGACGCACAAGAGCTTACAAAGACGAAATAACTTGAAGAATACAAAGCGTGGCGACAAAGTTGGACCGCGCAGCTCATTTTAAACGCTGTATCGAGTTATTACTCTAGACAGACCTGCCATGTGGAGTAAATTAATACTAACTATTGAGTTGTTTAAGTAGTTGTCTCGGTTTTTACCTTTTCTTTTGTGGTGAGCTTGACAGCTCAGCGAGTGGCAGCCATGATGGTTTCATCCGGGGATTACAGCCTCTGAGCTCCTTTAGCCTTTAGCCTGGTGCCTCCGTGTTGTCCCAGGCCTGCAGCTAAACACACAAACACCGAGTCGTTTCAAGTGAAAACTGCTATTTGTGCCTTTGTTGTGTGACTGTAACAATAGTTAACTTCATTCTATATATGATAGAATGACTTAGAAACGGAGTACAGTAGAATTTTTGAAAATAAATTAGCAAATTTAAAAAAACTTAAGTGTCTGTACCAAACAAAAAACAAACAAAACATACATAAATTCTACGTTTACTTTATGAGATGAGTACAGGACGCTAGGTAATTGCTCTTAAATATTATTAAACGTCCAATTGAAACAATGATGAAAACGTGTCCTTGTTAAGTTAAAGAACAAAAGGCTTGTTAGTTACAAAAGTGGGAATTATTTACACAATATGTTTTGTAATTAATGGTCGGCTTTGATTGCTTGGTGTGTAATTGGAGATATTTTTCACTTTTTTGTGGCTTTGTAACTCATTTTGGTCATTCATTCCTAAACTAAATTCCTAATTCATCATAACTTCCTGTCAGAATTACTGCTGTAGTCCTTCCCACTGTTTCCAGATTAAGTCCTAAACTGGCTGCAACATGACTGAAATTTGGCTACATAATCCTGTCAACACGTCATCTATTCTGCTCTACTGGCTTCTTATAAAACCCTGTATATCATTTCCCACCCTACCTAGACATCATGTCATGTTTGTTCTCTTTGTACCAGGAAGAGATTGCAGACGGTTCTGACTCCAGATCACTACTCTGAAACTCTCTCTGGATATTTGGTCTTAAACTGCCATCTGTTGTACTTGTTAAACATTTCAATTTAAAGCAGTCATTTTTAGTAGAAAAAAAGTTCCACTTTGCTATTACTATCCCTGTACAACCAGACAGGAACATCAGTGGGTTGTTTAAACTTCTGGGCAAGTCAGTGGCTGCAAGCTGCTCCTTAGTGAGGAACTGCACGACACCAGAGAAAAAAAGAGGCTTTGAAAGGACTGCAACGAGCTACATCCACCCTGAACGTCTTTTGTTTCCCCTGCAAGACACTTCCAGTCCATTAAGAGTGAGCCTGCCCTCCACCAGTGTCTACCATAGAGTGCTTAGTATTACTAATCCTCTTAACACCCACCCCCTGACTGCAGCCGTCCTCTCTGCCCTGTGGAAACACTTTGATGTAGTCATTTTTTGCTTGTTTCTTTTATTAGTTGCAATTAAATGTGTGAAAGTGTAATGTTATTTATGTTTAAATGGCTGTTTTCACTCAACTAATTGTGTTTATTTCAAAGGTTTTGTGACTGATCAACTGTAAGTGTGAAACAGCTGGATATCATAAATGTGCCTGTTGGGAACCATTGAGAGACAAATATACTATTCTTAATTTACAATGCACTAATTTAATTTAAAATCTACACTGTTGCAGTCTATACATTTTGACCAAATAAAAACAAAAATGTAAATACAAAAAAAGAGAAGAACATTAATTGTAGAGAACCATGATGTGCTTGGTCCTTGTTACAGCAGAAGTGAAGAAGCCTCAGGCTGAAGTCACCATTTTGAACAACAGTAAGTTTTTAGAGCCACACACAGCACAGTTTGATCTCAAGTGGTCCGGAACAGTGAAAAAGCAGCATAATTGTTAAGTACAAATTCATCATCATGATCTTTACATTTAATGAAATATCCTTTAGAAAACATCACAAACAACCTGACATTTCTAGAGAAGAAAACATGCAGTTTCAATAATATTTTGCTCCAGTTACACATTTATATGTTTTATTGGCATATTTGAAGTTTTTGGTACTTATTTGTATTTATTTTATTTCATATATTTATATAAATATGTTTTAGCTGGATAAAACATATCTATACTTTTAATTTATATTTTATATGCAAAAAAATTATATTTTCATATACAGAAATGAAAATGTAAATTTATAATATTTATATAAAAACATACAGATACAATTATATGTTAAATCTTATAGATGTTATTGTTTTGTAAATGAAATCATTATTTAGAACATTTTGTACATTTTTAGTTAATATATAAAATATATATTATATTTTTATTACATACATTATATTTCTATTTATATTTATTTTATTTATATATTCAGTCTAGTTTATATAATTACACATTTCCATAACATTTACTCATTAAACATGAATTGCAACTTGCAGATCAAAATGAATTTACAAAATCACAAAACATTCAATCGCAGGTATCTGGATATGAAAAATACCATATTTCTTATTCTGATTAAGTAACTTGCCAAGCACTAGAAGTTATTTTAAATATACATACCTGCACATTTCAATACTGTGTGGTAATCCTGACCACCTGAACTGACACACCTCCCAAAACAAATTAAAGTGACATCTATTAAGTAAGAAAGATATAAAATATATAACAATATTTTATATTTAACCATAACGACCATAATAACGGCCACATACGTGGACAGCACTTTATGGAAATTCAGAACATTAGTCCACACATGTGGACATAATTTTTCTCTAAAAGTACATAACATCAATATATGAAGCTTTGTTTTTATTCTAATTTGGTTCAAACAAGCCCAAAAAGCAAAGAAAAATAAAAAATGCATGTAAAAAACTGCTTGGGCCTTAAGAGGTTAAGATCTCAGAGCAAGGCTTTTGGCGTGTTTGACACATATTTGACTCTTTGGGAGCCTTAACCAAGATGTTGTCAGTCATTAACAGGAGTTACCAACTATTTATTTATTTATGTATTTATTTATTTGTTTGTTTGTCCAATACTGAACCGCTTTCAAGCCATTTTCTGATTGTCCCTATTCATAAATTATTTCCCAAAGGATGGGGAAATGGGTTACGGGTTTGAAGATCATGTGTTGTATTCAGCAGGTTTTTATCCAGTTGATTAAAAGTTAGAAACACATCAAGGACAAAGTTGGGTTCAGTATGTTACCCAAAAATACTTTGACAATGGAACTGGGAAAGCTTGGGTTTAATCCAGCTACCTTCTGAGCCCAAATAATGCATAAAAATACCCCATTCTGATGTCAACTTCTAACCTTTTTTACATTTCCCTATAGTGCCTTATAGATGCCCTTTTGGCATAATTTGTTAAATAATTTGCCAACAATATCTACCTTGGAAATGTAGCAAAATTGCTTTGAACAGGCTGGGCTTGTCAAAACATTATTTCAAGAAAAGTATGAGAATATTCTTAGTTATGTGCAAAAGTGCTTTCTTCATTTTAATCTTACACTGTAAATCCAGATTTAAATGCTTTTACAATATCAAGTCACAGTCAGACAAATCATGCTTAAGAAATCTGAATCCTTACAAATTGTATTTTGGCATTCCTCTCTATGGACTATTGATAATATAATGTATAATCCAGACCAAAGCTGTCTAGTCTGTGCAGTGATTGGATGTTGACTGTTGTTATACTTACTTGTAATTGGCTGCGTCCTGTGGATCTAGTTCACTACTGCGGGCAATGGAGTGATGCTTTCAGGTGTAAATCAAAAACTCACTGACTTTCCTTTGGAAGATGCAGACTGAATATCTCTGCGGGGAGTAAATACACATGAATCTAAAATTTCTTCAGGTCAATATTCTTACAACAATATTATTTTTCGTTCGCTCCATGTTCGCTTCGATTCAGCTGATTTTAGAGTAGAGGTTTTATTTCCGAGCAGCTTTTGAACGCACCTGTAGAGTTTGATGAGCTCGTGTCGCTGAGCCGACAAGGCTCGCTAACTACAACAATGAGTGGGAGCAAAGCTTGCCTGGCTAGTTTAAATCGAAGTTTACTTCAGTGAAACTGCCTGTAATTTTCACTACATGTGCTCATTGGGTGAGTTTCCACACATGAAACGTCTGTAATGACGCACAGTTACATTCATTTCACGTCCCAGTGTTAGAAAAAAAAGAAAGAAAAAAAAAAACAAGAGAACCGAAAGGGGATTTATCAGGATACCCAGTGGTCGCTAACGTGAACAGTAGTTGCGCAATTTATTTTTAAGTGAAGAGCATCATCACTACAAAGTGTTAGTTAGTTAGTTAGTCACTTTTACCAATGTTTTGCATTTCAGAGTTTCCAAAGCACTGTATTAAATGGAGCTAGAGGACCAATGGTGGAAAGGACAACTCGCTGCAGATATATACCAGGCGCTGAGATACAAAGTGAGTGCAACAGTAATTTATGCTGTCACATCTCAGTTTTGGCATCCTGATTCATGCTCTATTAGATTTTTATTTATTGATTAGGGGAAACAAAGTAAATATAGGCTAAATGGTGAGTTATTCTATGAAACTGGTGCCATTTCCACTTTGTAATTTAAAAAATTTCATCCAGGGCAAAAATTATTTTAAGTAATCCACAATATAAACGATAGGTTTACCCCCACCCCCCCGAAAAAAAAAAACATATTTTCCCACCTCAGGTATAAAATATTTTAATATTACCTGTAATATTAAGATTACCCATATTTATTCAGACGCAGGAGTCATTCTTGTACCACTCTGTCACAGAGAATATGCGCACAATTACGAATAATACGTTAAATAATTGATAAAAAAAAATCATGCGTTTTCCTACTAGTAAATTGTCCTTTATTAGAAATTAATATTTTAAAACCTAATTCAATTTGAAAACAACTTCACAGGTGTTTATGCTTCATAAATACCACCCCTTTGACGGGGGTGGTAAATTTCAAAATAAGATTTCTGCCAGTTCACTGCATGGTAAGCTTGCTGACTCAGCATATCTGATTTCAATCTGAAATATGTTCTTATTTCCATTAATAGTGTTTTTTCTTTAAAAAAGTTTTCCTGATCTAATTTGCTGGGGTGGTTATATTAAGCTTGACAGACCCCATCCAACCTATAAAAAAACCAACTAAACAATGTAAAATAGTGTGGGAACTTGCCTGCTTATGAACTTGGCTCGTACAGAGGCTCACATGATGCCATTTTCTGTTTGTGATGCTATCTAAATATATATTTATTTAAAGACAAAAAAGTAACTGTGATGGGGTGGTATGTCAAACTAAGGGACACACTCAATATATAATAGTTTTGTTTAGTTTTTTTTACTAAAAATAATCTTCTTTTAATAAATACAGTTCATAGTATCAAGGATATCCATTTCATCCCAAAAACAATAAAAGTTTGATAAATAAAAAAAAAGAATTTGTTTATATGTTACATGCAAATTCCTTGTTGGTCATTGCAGACATGGCAAAATGACTACGTGCTCATTGTATATTTTTCTTTTAAAATAGCATTATTTCTTAGTATGTGACTTAACAGCCTAAAACTTTTGAAATACAGTTGGACACATTTTTATGGATTTTTAATCTCATCACATGTTGTGGACTCAAATGGCCCCCCTTTCATAGAATGACCGTGGTCAGTTTTAATGACTTCATAACAATTAGTGATCAATATGTTGTCTAACAGGAGCTCAAGTTGCCTTCTTACAAAGGTCAGTCCCCTCAGCTCAACTTGAGACGATACTTTGCAGACCTCATAGCCATCATCAGCAACCGCTTCAGGCTTTGTCCTGCAGCCAGACACCTGGCCGTCTACCTTCTGGACCTTTTCATGGACCGTTATGATGTCACAATGCAGCAGCTTTACATGGTTTCACTCTCCTGTCTTCTTTTGGCGAGTAAGTATGCTGTTGATCTCTTACTCCAAAAGCCAGACTGTTGTTTTTTGGTTGTTATTTTGTGTTTTTTTTTACAGATCTAATTGTTCTTCTCTGTAGGTAAATTTGAGGAAAGGGAGGATCAGGTGCCAAAACTGGAAACCCTGAACAGCCTGACCTGCATGAGCTCCATGAACCTGGTGCTGACCAAGCAGGGTTTACTGCATATGGAGCTGCTACTTCTGGAAACCTTCCAGTGGAACCTGTACCTCCCGACAGCTGCTCATTTCATAGAATACTACCTGTCTGTTGCTGTTCATGAAGGAGATCTGCATGATGGCTGGCCTATGACCAGCCTGGAGAAGACTAAACTGTACATGGCAAAGTATGCTGATTACTTTCTGGAAGTTTCCTTGCAAGGTATGTTGCGTTTTATGTTTAGCCTGTTATCCTTACTGCTGTTTCTCAGTGGACGCCAACATTTATTGGTTAAAGCCGCACTACGGAACTTTTTCCAAATTTACACAGTGCTACTTTAAGGGCCTTTATTCAGCTCATTTACATATTCAGAATTTTACAACCCCAATCCCAGAAGTATTGGGATGCTGTGTAAAATGTACATAAAACTGAATGTGATCATTTGCTACCTCATGAACCCATATTTTATTCCCAAAAGAACAAACAACATATCAGATGCTGAAACGGAGACATTTTACTATTTCATTGACAATATTAGCTCATTCAGAATTTGATGGCTGCAATGCATCTCAAAAAAGTTAGAGCTGGACACAACAGAAGGTTGAAAAAGTACTTGGTACAGATCAAAACAAGATGTGCATCTGACAACTAATTAGGTTAATTGGCAACAAGTCAGTGACATGACTGAGTATAAAAGAAGCATTTTTGGAAAAGCAGAGCCTTTCAGATGTAAAGATGGACAAACTGCACCAAAAGTTGGAGAACAATTACAGAAAAATGTTCCTTAACGTAAAATTACAAAGGTTTTGAAGATCCCATTATCTGAGGAGAATAATATAAAAAATTGAAAGAATCAGGAGGAATCTCTGTGTGCATGGCTCGCTCTGCAATTGAAAAAAGGGGGAAAAAAGCACTACATGACAGCACCTGTGTCCAACTGGACTCACAGCAGTCTGACTACCAGCTAATTATGATGTCTCCTCCTGTTTGATTTCTTACTTGTGTTCTTACTCTCAGATGTAAGTCACTTTGGATAAAAGCATCTGCTAAATAACTGTAGTAGCAGTTCTTGCATGGGCCAAGACTGAAGGCTAAAACTGGCTGCTGGTAATCCTTGGGCCCTCAGGCAACACTGCATCATAAACAGACATGATTCTCTGCTGGTAACCTCTGCATGGACTCAGAAACACTTCTAGAAATCACTTTCTGTGAACACAGTTCACCCTGAAAAATCCACAAATTCAGGTTAAAGCTCCATCATGCCAAGAAGAAGCCAGATGTGAACATGATCCAGTCTTCTTTCGTTCAAAGCTCATTTAAAATGATCTGAGGCAAAGTAGAAAAACCGTTCTGTGATCAGATGAATCAATATTTTTATTATTTTTGGAAATCATGGACGCCGTATCCTGCAGACTAAAGAGGAGAGGGAGCATCCAGCTTGTTATCAGTGGACAGGTGAAAAGCCTGCTTCTCTGATGGTGTGGGGCTGCATTAGTGTAAATGGCGTGGGCAGCTTCCACATCTGTGAAGCTCCATCAATGCTGAAAGGGACATGGAGGTTTTAGAGCAACATCTGCTCCCATCCAGACAACGTCTCTTTCAGGGAAGACTTTGCAGGTTTCAGCAAGACAATGCTGAACCACATCCTGCATCCATCACAACAGCATGGCCTCACAGGAGAAGAGTCCAGCTGCTGAACTGGCCTGCCCACAGTCCAGACTTTTCACCACTGGAATACATTAGGCATATCATGAAATTAAAAATCTGGTAGCTAAGGGCTGGAACTGTTGAACAGCTAGAATCCTTAATCAGACAAAAAGGGACATTCCTCTCCACCACAACTGGTCTCCTCACTTCCCAGACAGCTGTTAAAAGAAGAAGGGATGCAACACAATGGTAACCCATGAAATGGTAAAATGTCTCAGTTTCAACATCTGATATGTTGTTTACCTTCTCTTGGAATAAAATATGGGTTCATGAAATTTGCAAATCATTTCATCCTGTTACAATTTACACAGCATACCAACTTCTTTTTTTTTTTTATTTGGGTTGTATTGTGCTGGTCTACTATAACAAACATGTTTCCCATATGGTGCATTACTGTCCCCAGCATGAGACACTGCTCTCATCTCTTTAAACGCTCCTTAAACTAAACTAACATCAAGAACCAGCAGCAGCAAATGACAGACTTATGTACTCCTTTGCAAGTGGAAATAACTCTCCCTCATATTTATTGACTAAAAATTACAGTTATTAGGTCTGTATAGAAATAATAACTTTTTTGTGGGACAGGATTGTCTACTTTAAGTTCACAATGAAAAATCCAGTCTTCCCTGTCAAATAATAAAGGAAACATTGAAGCTCTTTTTTTCCTCAACATTCAGAGAATCCAACCAGCTCGTGGCTGCTGCTTGGATACTTCCAGGTCATTTCACTCAATTAAAACCTTCCTAAACAAAGAAAACTATTCGACCGCACACATTGACCCAGTAGTTGGCTTTCTGTTGTCACGTCTGCCTCCCTTGTAGTGCACCCAGTCACCATAATGCATGAATCACTTCACCGCTGGTTCAACATGCTGACAGTGCAGGAAACAACAAAAAGATAAGCGATATGATGAGGTTTTATTTATACTCATGGATAAATTCATGTTTCAGTACTAGTTATTTAAAGTAAAGTACACACAGACGTTACATGTTCAAGCTACAGTATACACAATAAGTACCTCTTCACCATCAGCATACAATAGTTGTAAAATATACAAAATAAATATATATACATTTATTGTTAGTTAATAGAGTTTCAAATTGAAAAGACAGCAAATGTTCATCGTTCCAGACAACCAGGTGTTTGCCAGGTGTGTGCTGCATTTAAAGACCCCTCCTCCTAACAAACTGTCCCAGGACAACATATCGTTTCATTGCTTTGCAGATGACTTACAGATTTATTTGCCCTAAACACGGGGATAGATTAATTTGATCTGTTGCGTGTTTTTTTGGATGTTTAACACTGGATGTTCGCAAATTTTGTAAAATGAAATGAAGACAAAACAGAAATGGTCATTTTTTAAGTCTGTTAGTCAGGGTATAGATGCTGCTCTGGGCCTTTTACTTTCTTACTGTAAGGCAAATGTAAAAAACCTCGGCGTGTACCTTGATGGTTCCTTTTAAATTGTGTAAGGAGTCCATTCTGGCTCTTTCCATCTGAGACAGCTAGCTAAGATAAAGCCATACCTTCCAGCTAATGTCTTTGAACTTGTAATCCATCTGTTCATCACTTGCAGATTGGATTACTGTAACTCCCTGTATATCAACCTTTCTGTTCATCATCTCCAGCTGGTCCAGAATGCAGCTGCTCGTCTGCTGACTGGTACCAAACAGAAGGAAGCACATAACACAGGTTCTGGTATCTCTATATTGGCTTCCTGTTTCTTACAGGATCCAATTCAAAATCCTGCTTTTTGTTTTTAAAACATTAAACAGCCGAGCTCCTTCTTACCTGCCTGAGCTCCTATTTATTCATGCTCCAGCAAAATCCATGAGCTCCCAGCTGATGTTACCCATTCCATGGACGAAATTTTAAGTCTCAAGGTGACGGAGCCTTTTCTGTGGCAGGTCCCAGACTGGATCAATCTCCCTCTGAATTTTAGATCTGCACAATCACTGGAACATTTTAATCCCTCTTGAAGACCCATTTTTATCGACTGGTTTTTATCACAAGTTGACCTAAACATTTTTTATTTTTAACTGACTTAGCCATTGTTGTCTTGGTTATTTTTCTTATTGTATTTCTTTATTTTTATTGCACTAATATCATGCACTTTTATTATTTTAGAAATTTTTTATTTTGAAGTATTTTGGGCAGCTGAAACTGTTGGAAATGTGCTATATAAATAAACCTGACCTGACCAACCTTTATTTCATGCATTTTTATTCTTTGTATATACGACATAATACAAAACAGTAGCTATGCTTAGTTTGCTGCTTTTGGATGCTCAGGAAATGAAGAAAATGTGCTGTTTAAAGCCATTTTACTTCTAGCTCATCACAAACCTGCAGTAACTCAAACAAAGCCTGCAGTATTGTTTAACAGAAGTATCCCCAAAACACCACTTTTGTAGGTTTTCCTGACCAGGCACTGAAACAGTTTCAGAACAAGTTGCCACTGCATTATGGAAAATATCAGCATAGCTTTCCACAGTGAAATAAGTTCTGTTTTGTGTTTTAGTACTTATTCATATTCAAGTAATTTTATTGGCTAACTACAACCAAACACTCAGTGCATAAAAAATACAGCAGCACAGTTGTTGAGTGATACAGGAAGTATTAGAACAATGATCTCAATGCTTCAGTCAGGTGTCTATCCCCTACCCCACTTGATAAGTAAGCATGGTAGAACAGTATTTTATTGTTTGCAGTGTGAATACATCATTTACCACTGTACAAAGATAAGTTGCAGTATGATGGTAAAGAGGGACCTCATTCTGTAAAGCTTACAGCTCTCGACTAGTGGGAAGGAGAATATTGGAAATGCAACAAGATTATGTGTACATGTATGTATTTATCTCTTTAAATCATATTTCTGTAGTAACTGCTTTGTTTTTTTCTTTAGATCATGTGTTTTTGTGCTTTGCACCCTCAATGGTGGCTGCTGCCTGCGTGGCCGCTTCGCGCCTCATCCTCCACTTGTCCCCTACCTGGCCACCTCGACTACAGTGCCTCACTGGCTACACATGGGAAAACCTAGTCTCCTGTGCAGAGAGACTACTCATGTGCGTATCCTCATGTTGAATTTATTATGCACACTTGCATCCTTGTTCATGAAATATTTGAAAAATGGTTGTTCCATAGATATGATTAAGTAGAGGAAAATATTTTGTACAGTTACAAATGGTACACAAGCACCATGGCACAACTCAGACACAGTACAGGAAGACAGTAGCTCATGCGTTTCACACTGGACGTACAAAATAGACATCAGTGCTAATATGATAGCACTCTTTTCAGTAATCAACAGTGCAAGTCTTTGTCTTTTTTTTTTCTCCAGTGCACATGACGGTGATGTCAAAGAGGCCAACAAGCAAAAGTGTCAGCAGCCCAGCCAGCAGCAGCAGGGCCAGACAGTGTACCACAGTTCCGGTCAGCCAGCCACTGTGGCACAGTACCTGCACCTGCCCAGCATGCAGTACCCTCATCAGGGTCAGCAGTCTGGCTTAGCCCCCCACTACAGGCCATCTTCCCACCTCAGCCACTCCACCACCAGCCTGCAGGCTCCCAACGTTCCCCAGCATAGCAGCACCCAAGCCATCCCCACCTCACTGGATCCAAAGTCCAACCTTCCCTACAGGCCTTACCAAGTCAACATGCACTTCTCCTGTGCTGCTCCGTGCTTTGACAGATGAGGGTCTTGCAAGGTTTAGTCATTTTTGGTGGAAGAGGAGATAAGATATGTTTCTTTTTGATGCTACAGAATTACACTGAAGAAAAAACAAAACAAAAAAAATGTTTTTAATTTAAAGAGACTCAAAGAGATCAGTGCAGCACTTTAAACCGTGAGGTGTGCACGTTGTGCAATATGCCTACTCTGCTGTAGGTTTCTGTGCAGATCCTGCATGAAGACTTTTTCTTTCTAAGATGTTTGAGATATTGAGTATGAATGTAGCTGTGAAGTGCTTAGAGGCACCGTTTGCACCTGTCTCCACTAGTGTTACTGCATAATTTAGCTTCAGACCAAAAGTATTGCATTTATTTAAGCTAAAGTTTATCTGAAGTATTTAATGCACAGATACGTTGTGCTAAGAGTCATTGTGACTATTGCTATGCTAAGTTAAAGAGGTAGTAACGAAAAGGGATTTATGTCCATTTGTGGTTGGGGAAAAAAAGCTTGTATGTCTTTTTGTTTTTTCTTTCAAAACCATTTTTTAAGTTATTTTGGCAAATGTCATTTGAAAAAAAAAAGTGTGTATCCTTCTAGTTGTTGCTATGCACAATATCAGCAGAGAATATGACTGCTGCTTTAAACACAGGATTTCTGTCAGTGCTGTCCACATCAATGGTTATTTTAATAAAATATAAACCTGTGTTAATGATACTGTTGCTCTAATTTTGTATTGACCTAGACTCATAAACTCTGTTTTTATTCCTTTTTCACGTGTTTCCCTGAGAAGACTGGATACAATAACTTGGTGTATTTATTTTGGTTTCAGTGCTTTGCAAAAGTTTAGAACCGGTTCTCATTTCTTTAAATATTAGCAGGAAACAGGAAATAGATCCAGAGATTTAATGTAACATGCAAATATAAATGGAAATGCAGGATAAAAGGCTATTCTAACATTTGGTTTGTGCATCTTTCACTCTTCAACATAGCCTGAACCCTCATGTACATGTAATTTCTTTAAGCTGTTTTCAGGAATAGTTCTCCACGCTTCCTGAAGGACTTCCCAGAGCTCTTCTTTGGATGTAGGCTGCCTTTTGTTCTATTCTTTGTAAATGTGATCCCACACTACTTCTAAAATGTTGAGGTTTACATTCTGGTTAGAATTCATTACTCCATAAGATCTGTTGTCTCTTTTTGGTCCAGTTCGTGCATCATTTGACATACCCAGGCTTTTTCTCCCTGTTGCCTGTTGCCCTTCCTTAAAAAAGGCTTCTTGACAGCCAACACTTTTCTGATGAGGATTTTTTTCCCTGTTATTTAAGAGAATCACTTTCAGGTATTGTTAATTTCCTGTAGATAGCTTTTGTTTTATTCAGGCATGTCCACTTAGATTGTTTGGGTTTCTGCACATCAGACAGAGGCCTCTTTCTATTTTTAGCATCTTTGGTAGATACAACTAAGAAAGAGGTCAAAGATACTACTGGTAACTGGTCCCATCCCTCAATCTACTGTCCAGGTGAACATCCAGGCATGAGACCATCATCACAGTGACAGTAAGTCTGCTGTGGTGCTCCTGTGCCTTAAATCACCTTCTCAGACTTCATGTTGGGAAGAGAATGAACCTCAGTGTTGCTTTCTTTCTCCAGATTAAAATGACCTCCTTGAATTAGGTAGATGTTGGCATCCTAAACATGATTTTAAGTAACTGAATCAACATTGAAAAACCAGACTGTATTTGGTTTGCATGATTATCTATCATGCTGTGGAGCAGAATTTCTCTCCCAGTACCTGACCATGCAGACAATGAGCTTCACTTCAATCTACTCCAACAGTAAAATCCTGTTGTTAATAGTATACATGTAACAGTAACAGCTGCGATGGACTGGTGACCTGTCCAGGGTGTACCCTGCCTCTCACCTGTTAATGCTGGGATAGGCTCCAGCTTACCAGCGACCCTTAATGGACTAAGCGGTTCAGAAAATGAATGAATAACAGTAACAGAGCCCATCCTTCTGAGTTGAGTACTTTCAGGTATTTTATGTAATCTTCTCATTTCATTTATTCTTCGTAGTGAGTACAAAAAACTCCTTCAAGAAACTTGTCAGGGTCAGTTCTAAAATTAGAAATACAACATATGGTGATTCTGACCTCACCTTTCTGAGACTGAATGCAGTCTGCTAAGAATTTATAGAGAAAATATTTGACCATAGCTTTTATGACTGATTTAGCTTTTGTGTTGTAGCAAATAAAAAGCATCTTATGAACATGTTAAATACTTGATTTCTAATGGAGAGGGTTGCCATGATGCCCAGAGTTTAGTTTCCTTTCTGAATTTCTTTCTTGTTCCCTTCTTTCTTTCTGGCTCTCTGGTTTTTCTTGGTGTTGCCTTTTAGTTTTAGTAATGGCTCTATGGTTTTTTCCTTTTCCATTCTCTTTCCCTGACTACTCCTTTGTGCTGTTCTCACTATTTATTGGAAGTCTGTCTCTGTATAAAAGCCTGTTTGCTTCTCATACCTGCTAAAGCCTCACTAAACCTGCTGCTAAGCCTGGTGTGGATGGAAGCATTACTTTGTAAAATAAACCATTAAAATTGTTTCAGTGGTCTGGGACCAGGGATTTCACTGTCCCATATGCTGGATTAAATCACAACAATGATGAATTACAAGCAAAAAATAGCAGCCTAGTAAAAAAGGATAGTTAGTCCCAGGATGTCCATAAGACATTTGCAATGTCCAATGCTGACTTCCATTACAACGCTCTAATGTCAGCAGGACTATTGCAACCCATAATACCTTGTTGTTTACTCTCTGGCTGAATGAGCAGTCACCAACTTAGCAATGTGTGAGGACTGTTAGAAACCTGTTTATCTGCATGACATAGTTATAGTTTATTTCCAAAGTCCCCCCTTAATTACTACCTGTTCTCTGACAGTATTATTATGAGAACAGAAAAAGTCAAACTGTCTTCTTGGACCTAGTTTTAGGAGGGGAATCCTTCCTTTTGATCCAGGCCTGATTTTACCTTCGTTGTTGTTCTTATGTGTCAGTACATGAAACACTGTTCTGAACTTCTGTGGGTTCATGTTGATGGAAGAAGCCAAAGACAACAAATAACCTGCTATAAATGGAGGACCTGCTCTACCACCTGAGCTACCGCCAGTCACATGATGTGCAATAAAGATCTGTATCTGATTCTGATTTGACCATAAAGGGATCTACAGCAATCAATTTGAAGAAACAAAAAGGAAAATGTGCTATCTGCTGTATCTGTCAGTTCATTAGTTATCAGTTTTATGTATGTTTTTTCTTTCAGTCCTCTATTTCACTGAGGTAAACATGACTGAGAGGAGACATAAGTGCAGGACTAAAGGAGAAAGAATGAGGATGACCAAGACCCAACTTTCCTGTTTTAAATCTTCAGTTTCCATGACAACAAAGATAAATGTGATAAGTGATGTAAGGTAGGGTAAGTCCTTTTCAGTGATACAAAGTCAAAATAAGCTAAGGATAACATTATAAGCTGCATTTAGCTTATATTATCTGATAATATACAGAAAATATTTAGAACTCTAAAGTAATAACATAATAAAAACTGGTTTGTCACCTTTAACTTTTCATTTATCTTTCTGATCATACAGAGTCTGAGCAACTTATTCTGTTCCTGAATTTTTCCAAAGCATTGGGGCAGTAAAAGATCTCAACTCTAAGATCAGTCCCTCCAGAAGGTTTGCATTATATGGACTTCCTTGTTGTGATTTGAAAGGTCGAATCTCTTCCCTTCCTGTTACAGAAGTGAACTTTTCTACCTAAAAATTTTTCATATATCCATGGCAGGATATTGATTATTAATACATAATGAAGATTATAACGTTTCCAAACCCCCTCTCCTTCACTAACAATGTCTCCCAGCCTCTGCAAGAAGCATTGTGGTCACAGCATAATCATTTTCTCCTCAGCTTCATCTGGAAAGCCTCACTTATGTTATCCTGGATTAGAGCTGGCTTATTGTGTACTGTTGATGACTTAGAGCAATACAGCTCTAAATCATCATGGAGTCTTCTTCAACTCATGTCTGGGATTATGTTGCCTTCATGTAGTTTCCTCTTTGACCACAGGTAGTATCATGAATCTACTAAACATATTTCCAGGAGCCTTGTGAGATGTTATGGTGCTCTTAATATGATCAGTAGAAATAATGAAAATATTGAGTTTTTTTGCTTTTTAAGGGCAAAAAATTAAGAACATCTTAGCTAGCTAAAACTTAAATCTAAAAAAAGACTCAGTATACATGCTTCTTGTATATACTACCATACTATACTTCAAAATTCTGTTGTTAACAAATAAAAGTAACATTTACAGTTTTAAAATATCCATTGAAGGAAAGTGTTTAGTATAAGATAATTTTTGTCTAAGACACAAAAGCATTAGGCTATTCTCGAGCATGTTTCACTACATGTTTGTTAAATTTGAGGTTTGGTGTTTTGTAGGCATGACAGCTAAGTGGGGAAAAACAGCAACTAATAAACACTTTCATTCTTCATTGTTCCCTAACTTTAATTAATTTCAGTAGTAATCACTCTGTTCAGTGTGCTTGTCTTTCAAACTGCTGAGAAAATGCAGTGAATTAGGAGCTACTTATTCAGGGTTATTATGCTCTCAGTGATCCTGAAAATGGAAACCCATTTTTGCTATTTTTTGATTCACTGACATGATGGAACAATGCACTGCACTGCCTGCAGGAGACAGCATATGCAACATTCATGTTTTTCCTTCCCTTCTCTTTGGCTTCTTGCCTGCTTGGTGTTCTTTCATGCATGCTATTAAATCGTCACTGCTATTTCAGAAACCTGACTTAGTAATATTAAGTCTACATATCATAATGCTCCTTCTGCATTATTAGGTTTTTAGAAGGAAAATCCTTTATTTTCCCCCTTGAAAACAAAGTGATCCTCTCATTCACAGATTATCAGTCGTACATGTTGAATAACCACAAAGGTTTTCCTCACTTACAGGTTAAAAAAGATTAAGAAGCAAAATACAAACCATTAATTCTGCAAGGGTTTTGGAGCTTTTGGAGGCTGTGAGACATCCTTCCTTCTTTTAGCATTTGTTTTACTTTTAAGTCTGGAATTGCTACTGCTTAAAATAAAATGACTCTAATCAAAGTAAGTTCCTGTTATTAAAACAATGTGGTTAAACCTGAAGCATGGACCTCCAAGTAAATCTCTAATGTAATCATGATGTCTGAATGTCATAGTGTTAACAAACCTTCTAAAATAGCATTTCCTATCAGGGGTTGTACACAGGCGAAGGCTTCCTGTGGAGGAGGAAGCAGACTGATGAAGCTAGTGATGAGGACTTTGCTTGCTCTTTATGTTTCCCTGCTCCCCCTCACAGTCTGTGCATATAATGTTAGTCTGCCAGACCAGTAGGTGGGCTCTGATTGATGAAGCCCTTCAGCAAGTTTTACCATTCTGCACAGTCTAGTTTATACACTACATTCTCCAGTACTCAGGCAGTAGAGTCGCAAATAACGTACCGTTTATATGTCATTTGCGGTAAGGGTGAAGTCATCTAAACCACGTGGAGGATAGAGGAGTCAGTACAGACAGGATGAATTGTGTCTTCAAGGATAACTCTAAAGTTTCAATATCAAAATTAGATAACTTAACATTATTGAAATGTTCCATGTGAAAAACACAATATCAGGGTGATGAAGCATCATTAATGAGTTAAATGCAGAAACTGCCCACTAAAAAATGACTATGAAGAGCAGATTCCGAATAAAGTCTAACAAACCCCCCGAGCATTCTTATGTAAGACCACACATAGGATACAGTATAATTTATATTTGAATGGTTTGTTTTCAACCTTTTTTTTTTTTTTTAAAAAAGCATTGTCACAAGAAATTGTGCAACGTCTACAATTAGACTAAATATATAAGTCTATTTGTTTTTATTCATTTATATAACTTTTTCATATACAGTTGGTCCCACTGAGACCCAATTTCAGTGTCATTCTCATTCAGCCTTCAAAGTGTAGAAATTGTACAATATTCGTCCATCTTTTGACAGTTCATATTACTTGCATTGCCTATTTGGACTTTGTGGTGTGATAATGGACACAAGGAAATGCTCAAAAGAAAAGTACATTTTTACCTGGTAGTTTCAGTTGGAGGATTTGGCAACAAAAACTAATTCAGCAGAAAAGCTTTGATCATGGGTGCTGTGTAGCTCATCTAGTTGGTTTATTTTTATTCTTGGGTACTTCCAGATTAGCTTTGCATCCATCATAACTCCAAATGAATTGTAGTTATTCAGAACAATGGGGAACTTTCACCTGGGGGAAGTGGTTTGAAAAAGAGGGGATTTTAGGAAAGTGTCTTCTGACTAATCGGAATGACTGAGTAGGCAGACACTGGGGATGATGGTGACTCATATGCACATTTGCCAGTCAGCAAACTACTGCAACTTATAAACCATACTTTTGACAAACACATTTGAAAGTATATAATCACCTCAAATCCAGTTGTACATGCCAGAATATAAAAAATCAATAATACGAAGATGAGCTTCACACCAAATGTTACAGCAAAACAGCCTTGTTTGGTAAATGTGCTCATTACCTGCAGCTGTGCAACATTACAGATTACATTGTCTTTATGGTCCTCACCACATATGTATATTTTTCTGTATGCGCCTTATGTTAATGGGAACAAATGTGTGAAATTTGACAAAATGCCAGAGGCAGAAAACATCTGCTTTTAATATGTAGAAAAGTAATGTTGCTATTACCTGAAGCTAAGTTGCTAATGGCTACTGTTTGTGCATGATGTATTAGGTGTTTGGAGAGTTGTTAAATGCAAACCATGGTTACTTATGTGAGTAACCTCATGTTTCTAAACCGCTGCAGAAGCAATAAATATTTTCAGTTGCCTAATGTATCAACAGAAAGTACTGGTAACTCTTTAGCCGTTCAAAGCCATGCTCACTCAGCAGGACCCAGACCTAGCTAGCAGCTAACACATGTCCTGGTAAGAAGCCCCCAGCTGTTGCTGCCCCTTGTCTCATAGCATGTGCTAGCTTTTTTCATTTCATTCATACCTCAGCATATGCCATTCAGTGTCACCCTGTGATAGTCAGGAGTTTTCCTTGCAGAACAAAACCTGTTTTTTAAAATGGTGGATAAGATGCACATTCTAGCTGAGTCACTGTCTGAATTGGAGCAGAAAGAAATACAGCAAGAATGACATGATAGTGGCTAAGTTGCTCAAAAAAGTCCCATAAGTTTTGGGGGATGTTTAATAAAGTGGAAACAACATGAAAAAAACGTGTGATTGGCTCTTTAATAATAATAATAATAAGAAGAAGGATTTATGTCAGTGGTGCTAAAGCAGAAGTATTTGTATACAATCACTTCTTTTGCTACTAGCGTTGCTAGCTTTCAAAAGGAAAGCCCTGTTAGCTGCAGTAGGGATGTAAATAGGCATAGTTTTGTTTGCTTTAGACCTCGATGCTGCTACTCTGCATCTCTTTGTATATGAAAAGCAGCAGACAGGCGCTGGTCAAGAAATTATAGGCTACCATTGTTGTTGCACTGTTGTTGCTCAAGTCAACAGGAAAAATTGAGTAATTTGGGCAACAATGAATGTGCTTTAAGTTACTGGAAAGTAGGACAATAATTACTAGAAATTATGTCAAGAAAAGTATCACTGTGAAATACAATAGTATAATGAGACAGGAAACTTCAGAACAGCTACACAATTCCAGATGGGTATTAAACAAATCCATGCTGTTGAGATGGCTGAAAATTTACTGTATTGGTCTTGCAATCTTCTGTAATAATCCTCTAGCATGTTGAGGTAAATACTGATTGTTAAGTCAGAAGGCTTTGCCTCATTCACACAGTCAACTTGCTGATACCTCCTGATTGTCTCTAGTAACATTTAAACTGATTATCTGAAGATGAACTAAACTGTTTGGGGATTTGCCAAGTCACGTCTTTATATTTCTTTAAGGGGAATTCAAAAATATACCTTTTATATATTTAAGGTAGCACACTAAATGAGCTTAATTCTGACTTTAAGGTCATTTTTGGAATGACTTTATATTAACAGGTGTTTTATAAGAAAAAAAAAATTTGATCTTCCACCTCCAAATTCTTAAGCTCATTCTTTGCCTGTTAATGCTGTATTACTTTGTGAAGGAAGAATAAAACTATTTTATATATATATATATATATATATATATATATATATATATATATATATATATATATATATATATATATATATATATATATATATATATATATATATGGGTTACATCTGGGTTACATCTGCCTATTTTTTTTATTTGGGAACTGAAGATATGTATTGTTGAATTTACGGCAGAGGAATTTGGTCCATTCCTGCTAAACAAGATTTCATGCTGCTCAGCTGTGTGTGGATGTTGTTTGATTCTCCTCCCTCCTCCTCATAATACTCCATACATTTTCAGTGGGAGATAGATTTGGGCTGCAGCCAGGCCAGTCAAGCACACACTGAGTATGCATGAAGTCAATCTATTGTTAGTCATGCAGAAAGAAATCTGGCATTGTCCTGCTGAAATAACCACAGACTTCCTGTGAATAGATGTGGCCTCGATGGAAGCATATGTCTCTCCAAAATTCCAATCCAATTTCTATTTTTAAGGTCCACCTTGCTAGTACCTAGAAGAAATATCTTTTACCATCAGAACTTCCTTAATTCTTAGTGTCATAGATTCAACGCAGTGTTGGAAACATTCTTCAGAAATTTGACAGCATCACACAGTTGCTGCAGATTTGTTGGCTGCACATCCATGATGAGACTCTCCCGTTAGCTTTAAGAGGTCCAAAGAGTGCCAAGAAAGTATTTCGTCCCCATTCTGATGCTCAGTTTAAACTCAGTCTACATGACTAAATGCATTGAATGCTGCCATTGTTAACTGATTAGTTATTCATATCAACAAGTAATGGTCTAATAAAGTGGCATAGTTTCTGCATCAATGACATGCTCATACGAAAATCATATATGCTATAGGCATTGATGCACTTCCTCCATAAATTCTAATGAATTTATTTTGTTTTAGTTCAATTTTAGAAAAGTTTTTAACTTTTCTGGGAACTGTGTCAGTATATGAAGTTAATGTATAGCGTAATGATGTTATAGTGGCTTGAAACATTATAAATATTCAGGATTACATCAGGATAGCAAGCCTCTGCTGTATTGAGATTAGATGGCTCATTTTCCACTATGTTTACAAGGTAGATGGTGCAGATGTAAGCCAGCATGAATACTGTATGCCGCTGGGATCTAAGGAGTGCATTGGAAGTTGTAGATGCTTGATATATCACATGGCACATACATTCACAACTGGCTGATGAAAAAAAAAGTTTCATGATAAATTTCATAGGACAGAGATCTCTTTATCCTTGTTTTCCCACCTTACTGCAGGTATACGCACAGAAAATCAGCCTCAGGCATAGCTGAAAACTCCCTGACAAATTACTGAAAAATAATGTTCATCACAAAATGTGTGATCCTGAAGCTTTACCTGTTTCTAAAGCATTTTGTTCTATTTTCCCAGCTGTTTCTCAATTTTGAGGTTCTACTAGATAACATTAATGAGTAAAACAGCTAAGGTTTGAAGTAAAATGTGTTTTGCTGCCATTTCCTAAATAAATCCACTAAATATAGATGCCTTTTTGCTCCTTCAGCACTGTTACCAACTGAACCAAGTCTGCTTCGCTCACTATCACCAGTACTGATAAAAAGAGGTACAGAGAGAAGGATTGTGGGTTGCAAATTTTCAAGTCATACTGCTGCATCTTAACAAGACAAGCATATACTGTATTTTTATTGTCAGCACAAAACATGATTCATTTCACAAGTTTTGTGCAATGATCTTAAGCAATTTGTTATTTTATGTGAATAAAAATACTCTTAAAATCAGCCAAGTGAAATCGTTATAGATAATGAACAATGATTTAATGGACCAACTGTTAAAATTACTTTCACAGTTTATTTGATCCTTTCCAAAGAAGAAAATCAGGATCTACTGTCATTTAAATGTGAGGACATACGCCAAACTGCCCCACTATGAGCTTATTTTAGACATTGCATAACAATGTTTCATAACCAGAATTCTAAATACAGACAGGATATTTATTATGTCATAAAAATCTTTTCGAATTCTGAGCAACAACTCTGTGCAGTGATGCTGTTCACAATATAGTGCTGTCAGGGATAGCTGATCCTGACCGAACCTGCCTTTTCCTTCCACTTTGTTATTCACATGCATGTAGTGCCGATTCTTTCTAAGGACGACTTAAGAATTTAACATCTGCTATGGGTGTTTTTTTTCCCCCTTGTTTTTTTCCTCCTAGGTGTTCTTTTTGTGAATACTGTCATTTTGGATAGCTTGCAGACTTAAAACTGTGGTTCTCAATTGTTGAAATAAAGAAAAGTATGGTTTATATGTCAGCACTTCAAGAATTGACTCATAAGAGGGCACTTGTGTTTAATTTAAACCCTTCTGACACATTACAGAAAGATCACACCATGTCACGGTTGTCACATTTGAGGAAAAAGTTAAATAAATGCATTTGAAAGTTACCAACTATGGGAAATTTTGAAACTTAACTCTGAGAAAGGTCACAAAAAAGTCAATTTCCTCTTTTTTTTTTTTTTTTTTTTTTTGTTTGTTTCGAAGAAGAAGAAAAGAAAACGAATGCACAGCTGCTGTGGAAACAAAGTGTTTCTCTAATTTCCTTGATGATTCTCCTTGAATCTCTGACATAAAAGTTTTTATTTCTTTAGGGGATATGATAACAAGAGCTTAATAAATCAAGAAAGTGTCACTAATATTGCCTCAAGCAATTTAGCGTAGTGTGTCTAAACTCTTCAGGGACAGCAATTTAGCTTGTTAAATCCACCACCCAGCTACCTAAAACACTGAGCATGATTAACCCTTACTGAATACCACCTGCACTAAATCTGTTTATTTATTTCATTATGGTAGGGTTGAGGTACATTATTCCCTGTGGAAACCATGAATGTTTAATTATAAGCCTCAGCTTTTGTAAAGCTGAGACAAATCTTTTCAGGACCATGGTCAGTTCAGGATTGAGCTGCAGTTTAAAACAAAAAGAAATCTAAAAAGATGTTGTAAAAATATGTGAAAAATAAAAATCTGGGTAAATATAAAAGGTAAATATTAAACAATCTAAAAATAATTTAGTATAATGTCCGGGACATTCGCTTGTTTAAATAAAATATATGGCACAGTACAATTAAAAAGGCTCCGTTTTAACAGTTTTTGTTATACATTTATATAATATTTATATCATATTCTTTTTATTTAATGCAGACGAACAGTGTAAAGTGCTACAATGTGTCTGATATGGGTATGATAAAAATGTAACGAGTTCTTTTTGTTTTTTTCCTCTCTATCCGTTTCCTCTTTTAACGCACATTTTGATTGGCTCGCCAAAATGCCAGTAGCCAATCAGCGTCTACCTGCTATGGAGGAAGGAATAAATGCAAGATGGCTCCTCATATAAAAACAGTCTCCTGGGTCTCCCTCAACGTGCAACAAAATAACTCTTTAATACTTATTCGATTGAAATATTTATCCGCGAGAAGTTCTGAAGGGTGAACTAAGCTTTTACGTTGTTTAGTGATACTTGTCGAAGAAGAAAGCAGAGGAGCCTCAGGGACAACTTTAAAGACATGAATTGGTTGTGAGCTTGCTGTCTTCGGTAGACAGAGTTGGGGCTGGTCAGAAGCACACAGCCTGACCGGGCCTCTGCTAGCTAGCGGTAGCTGCTAACTAGCTAATGCCTTCGCCTGTTGTTTTTTGTCGCATTGGAAACGTTAATCTGCATAGGAAGTACTACACTAAACTACTTACTACATGTTGAATGTGGGACTTGGAAGTTCAGATAACAATTGACCATGGCTGTATCAAGGTAAGCTGAGCTAGCACTGACTTCATCTGACTTTCATTAACAATTAGCTATCTGACTTGCTAAAATTAGCTAGCTTTAATTTCTTTCAGTGAATAGCGTGGTGATGGCCGACTAATGTTAACGAGTAAGCTAGTACTCTGTTATGATACGGGGTAAGTAATTGCTAAATGGGATACGCGATGGGCCCTTTTTCAAATGGAAATCAAGTTTACAGCAGCAGTGAGATGCTTATTTTGACTCCTGTCATATTTTGGTCTTCCACACTCATGTACTGGTGTCCTGTTGTTAGGTACAGGTTAACTAACGTTGCGTTGCTAAGTTATTTATTTGGATAAACTTATGTCAGCGTTAGCAACCCAAACTTCTGCACTGGTTCTTTACAGCTCATTCAGTGTAGATCTACGTGCCTAAATAGTGAAATAGTTTCCAACCTGTCTGTGTTGATAGCACCACTGTAAAAGTAAACAATTGTTGAGCACTGTTTTGGTTTGCATTTGGTTATTTCCGTTGTGATCACTGCTTATTCCACGTGGTTCCAGTGGTGTTTTTGCATAGCCGAGTTTACAGATTTGACCTAAGTATTGTGGGTTTAGCCTGGTACATCTCTAATCCGCTTCCCATTTTATTAGTTGGCTGCTTTTGAACTCTGTCAAAAAACAGGATCAATAAGAACTTAAACAAATGCTAAAGTAATTAAATGAAATTGAGATAATCAGTCTTATGTTCAAATACTTCTGCATTATATAGCTTCTGAAATGGTAAAGAGGAACCAGCTTAATAAAATTAAAAAAGAAAAATCCCTTCATTGTTGTACACTTTTCACTTTTGACCTAATTTTTGTTTTTGTTACCCGTTTTTAGACTTGACCGTTTATTTATTCTGCTTGACACTGGCACAACACCAGTAACCAGGAAGGCAGCAGCCCAGCAGCTTGGAGAAGTGGTCAAACTTCACCCACATGAACTCAATAATCTTTTAACAAAGGTGTGTATTTGTTATATTATTGTCTTAATTTTTTTTCCACAAACCTCCATAAGCGCTTAACCATATCAACTTGGACATACTTGGCTGTGTCACCAGTTATGTATCAAATTCTAATGTATGAAAATATAATTCTCCCAAATAGGTCAGTGAGATTTCTAAGCCTTGTAACTGTTTGTTTTGCTCCACTACACCTGTAACAATCCTCCTCAACACTTAACAATATGAGAAAAAAGAAAGGGCATAGATTGCTTTAGTTTGCTGTTGAATTTCTCATTTTCTTCCTTTTGTTGGAACTGAACAAAATCAAATTTTGCTCAATCACAAGGTCTTGACCTATCTAAGGAGTCCCAACTGGGACACTCGAATTGCAGCAGGCCAAGCTGTGGAGGCCATTGTAAAGAATATTCCTGAGTGGAACCCACCTCCCAGATCTAAAGAAGGTGAGCCTTAAGGATTATTTACAATGAGCTCATTCAGTGAATCCTATCAACTGGTCTACTGTGTAGTTAATACATGACTCTTGGAGCTTACGGGTATAGTTGTCAGCTTACATCAAGTGGAACTTCATAATTGGAAGCTTGAATGTTAATTTGCTGACAGCTGATCAGATTTGGGTGGTTTTTTTTTTTGTTTGTTTGTTTGTTTGTTTTTATTATATTATTTTTGTTCCAAACAAAAAGCATGGGCATCTATGGTTAAAGAATACCAACAGCATATTGTACAAAATAAGTTCTTACCGATGATACACAACTGTAAAAAGTCAGTTGTCAGTTTGAGGAGTTCTCATAAATTGTATGAAAGAAATTCATATGGACATGTTCTGAAGTAATCACAGAATAAATATATGCTTATGAAACTTTGTTTCCAACAGAGTCTTGTGAAGATCTGTCTCCAGAGGATTCCTCTTGTGATCGGTTGAATTTCTACCACTTTGACATCTCCAGACTACTCAAACATGGAGCCTCTCTGCTAGGATCTGCTGGGGCTGAGTTTGAGCTGCAGGATGACAAAACAGGTGTGTATGCACTCTTTTAATTATTTATGTTTTTAAAGTATTAGCTTATTTGTTTTGACTGGAAAAAAGTTGTGCATTTGATTTTTAGGCCATCTCTCTGAAATCATCTACGTTTTGTGTAGTGAACTGTGATAATTAGCTGAATCAACATAAGCTAGCAAAGCCTCTTACATATGATTGAATGTGATTTACTTAGCAGTCAGAAAACTGCTCACTTTTATTATCTGATGGTCTGCTGTCTCTGAAATTCCTGAGGTTATTTTCTGAATTTAGCTGAACCTGTTTTTACTCTTTTGTAATGTGAACTTACTTCTCATTAAAACTTCTACCAAGACATTCTAAGTCATTCATGATGTTCCTGTATTTATTTGTGGACTCCACACTTTTCCGGTTCCACCATGACTCTCCTCTCACATTTCCTCCATAATTTCCTCCATAATTCTTTTTATCTGTGTTCAGGTGAGATGGACCCAAAGGAGCGTCTTGCCCGCCAGAGGAAGCTTCTTCAGAAGAAGCTGGGCCTGGACATGGGTGCTGCTATAGGAATGGACACAGATGAGTTGTTCAACGATGAAGACTTGGATTATTCCTGTGGGCTTAAAGCCCAAGGAGTCAAAGTCACAGCCGGCTGCAGCTCCCGCAACCACGTAGTGAGTTTTATTTTAGTATTGTTGATATGACTCAACAGGCCCGTAGAGTTTGCACTTTGTACCTTTTTTTATTTCTTGTTTTGTTTTCAAAATATACAACTGCAGTTTACACAGTTAGATTTATATAGATTTATATAGCGCTTTTCAAGACACCCAAAACACTTTACATTGTATCTATTATTCATTCACGCTTGGTGATGGTAAGCTACATGTGTAGACATTCCTACACTAGAGATACCAACGCTGGAGGCAAGGAGGGTGAAGTGTCTTGCAGATCAGACAGATTGACTAGGGGAGCAGGAATCAAACCGCTAACCTTCCTTTCATTGGACGACCCATTCTTCCACCTGAATTGCTGCCCCCTATTGCTGCCACAATACAACCTGTTGTATCCGCCTCATGAGAGGTAAATGCAGCTGTGTCATGGGAGGTTGACATAGATCTTTATACTATAACTCAGGTGTGTCCAAAGTCTGAATCGCATTTGATGGGTCAACACGTTTGGGTAGAACTTGATAACAAGCTGTTGAGGAGAGCCATTTAATTTGAATCAGGTGTGTTGGATCAGGTAGACATCTAAAACCCACAGGATGTGACCCCCCAAGGACTGGAGCTGGGCACCCCTGCTGTTGCCCAAAGTCATAGACTCATACCTCGTTATGTAGATGTAGCATTAACTAAATAAAGAGGGAAGAAAAGAGTTTTTCCTCTAGACTGTAAGCTCTCCTGCCAATGGCACTTCTGTTTTTGTGTTCTTGTTTCTATTTTTAATGCCTTAAAAAATTCAAAGTGGACAGTTTTGTTTTTTTTTCCCCCCTTTTTTATTGCAGTGCAAGGTATACAATAATATTTGGAAAGGGTGGACATGCCCTTTAAAATATATGTGGCAAACACTTTTTTTTTCCTCCACCCCCAAGTTCTAACAGAAAATGTAGCAACCTTTTGTCCACAAAAACAAAGCTCACTTAAGTTCTGAGAGACTCTCATGCTGGCCATCTCATCGTCAGCAGGCACACAGAAAGAAGACCTGTTCCCTCACATTACCATAATGATTATAATACAGGCACACTCCAAATTTAGGGAGCACAAACTTGACCAAGTAGATGTTGTGGCAGACCACTTAACCTTTCTGTTCAGAGAGTGGCAAACTGATCAAGGAATATTATGACAGCGGATAAGTACATGCACTGGTCACAAGGGTGACTCAGTCTGTTAGGTCAGTGTATACCTGTCGTATTGCAACATGAAGGCTTGTTTGGGCAGAATACCTGCACAGAAAACTGGACTGAATTTGTTCTGAATGGGTCAATGAGTCTGGTTTGTTATTTGAATGTAGTTTTCTTGTTTTTTTTGGTTGGAGCTTGATTTATATTTATTTATGTAGTTTCCTAATAATCATGCCTTATGTTAAGGGCTGCACATGCAGTAAGTTCTGTTAATATTGGTAGCATGGTAAAACGGCTAGCCTTTTAATCTTTTGTGTTCTGCAGTGTGTAAACTGCAAATGTGTGCATTAGGTAATTAAGTAAGATAGATAAATATATGACTTTGTCATTAAAAACAGTGCATCAGAGATGAAATGCAGAAAGAAATTACATTTCAACTGCCCCTTAAAAAAACAATGTGGATAACAAAGAAGGCAGAGAGAATTTAGTTGCCCTAGAACAGCCACTATTGAAATAGAGCTTGAGGTTCATCAGATCTAATCAAACTTTATTTCTGAAGCACTTTTCATGCCACAGGCAACACAGAGTGCTTTACATGATTGTTAAAAATAAAACAAGATTTTACATACATCAAAGTAGAATCACATTAACATATTTCACACAGTCGCACGCACACGCACACATGTATACATGCACCCCAAGCAGCAGTACAAACATGACTCTCTAATTTCTGTCTCTGAACTGAATGTTGGTATAAAATGCTAAAAGTGATAAACATCTGGCCTGATGCTGGTGTGAGGAAACAATATCAATGTCATGGGGATCCATCCACACCAGGAGCCAGCCCACCCATGTCCAACAGCAGCAAGCACCCCCATTAGAACAGACCAGGGCCCACACCACAGCCATAAGGCTGCAGTGCAGGGCCCCAGACACCCCGATAAGTGCAATCCCTGCTGCAACAGCCCCCAGTTAGATTAGATTAGGTTAGATTTTGTTAAAAAACAGTGCAAGCTGAGCTTAGAGATCATAGTGCGTTATTTTAATCTTCTTGACATTGTCTTTTTTTTCTTTTTCTTTTTTTTATCTTTATTTTCAGACCATTCAAGCTGCTGAGCTGATTGACTCAGAGTTTCGGCCAGGCATGAGCAGTCGTCAGAAGAATAAAGCCAAGAGAATGGCAAAATTGGTGGCAAAGCAACGATCTAGAGATCTGGATCCAAATGAAAAGAGGTAGGAGTATGTCTGTGTGTGTGTTTACCAGTTTTATCCTACTGTCAATCCTGACTGCGGTAGTTATAAATGACCCTACTTTCTCCTCAACTTTTAGCAATGACAGTTTGGAAGGGGAACCTGAGGAAAAGCGAAGAAAAACCACCAATGTAGTAATTGACCAACCAGCAACAGAGAATAAAGTCTTAATTGACAACGTTCCAGATAATTCCAGTCTTTTAGAGGAGGTAAATAATAAAAAATAGGCTCAATAACTAATAGAAATCAAGCCCTAATTAATTGAATTCCTGTAATGTGAGTGGAACCTCGTTTCTTTGTCTTCAGACACATGAGTGGCCTCTAGAAAGCTTCTGTGAAGAGCTCTCAAATGACCTCTTTAATCCATCATGGGAGGTAAATTATTAAAATTATGCTTAATCTGAGTTGCAATTCATTTTTTTTAACTGATAGCTTTGATAAAACCATATAATCCTCCTTGGAACTGGCACATTTTTTGTATGCTATTGTTTAAGCAAACTTGAAAAAAATGACTTATCTGCACTCATCAGGTTCGTCACGGTGCGGGGACAGGTCTTAGAGAAATCCTCAAGTCCCATGGTGCTGGTGGAGGAAAGCTAATGGGAAGTACTGCAGAACAGGTAGGTTTTCATCAAACATTCAGGTTTCTTGAAAACATTTAGTTGAGACATGACAGCAGCTATCCTGACGTTTGGTTTAGATGTTGCGACAACATCAAGAGTGGATTGAGGATCTGGTCATCCGTCTCCTCTGTGTCTTTGCTTTGGACCGCTTTGGAGATTTTGTATCTGATGAGGTAGTTGCTCTTTAAATTTTTTTTTCCTTTTTCTGCACGACTTTACCAGAACGACATATGTGATTGTATGTATTTATCACTATAGAGACAAACAGTAATAATGAATTAGAGAACTTGCAGAAAATAATTCAGCTCTGTTGTCTTTGTTGTCTTCATCTGTGCCTGTTTTGGCAGGTGGTGGCTCCTGTCAGGGAAACATGTGCCCAGACCCTTGGAGTGGCCCTCCGCCACATGAATAATACTGGTGTTTCCATGACGGTAGACGTCCTGCTGAAGCTGCTGAAGGAAGACCAGTGGGAGGTCCGCCATGGGGGTCTGCTGGGGATCAAGTATGCATTGGCTGTCCGTCAGGTACCACCTGTTCCGTGTTAGTATGATGACATGTTAAAAAAAAAAAAACAGTATCCTAAAATCTAATAAAGGTGCACAGCATATGCTCATGAAAATAGACATTGTGGCTGAAGAAGGAGTTGCAGATTTTTTTTTTAATCAGGTGGCATAGGGACTCCTTTTAAAGTTTTGTCATGTGTTCAGATTCTGATCTGTCTGCTCTTTTGTGTCTCAGGACTTGATTGCAGTTTTACTTCCTCGGGTGCTTCCTGCCATCACTGAAGGCTTACAGGACCTAGATGATGACGTCAGGGCTGTGGCAGCCTCGGCCCTAATCCCTGTGGTGGAGGGCTTGGTGCAGCTTCTGCCCTGCGAGGTCAGGAAGTTACTACTTCTTTTATTGGATTATAGCCACTAGCAGTGTAGCCTACATCCCAGCCCTCTGGTGACACTACTCAGTATAGTTTTTTGCTTCAAAACAGGTAATCAATCAATCAGCCTGTCAATCAAATTTTTTTTTATATAGCATTTTTCATACATAAGAGCAGCACAAAGTGATTCACACAACAATAACAAATAACAACAAAACAGAATTAAAGATAAGTCTTCACATTTCCAAGCATATAACTTAACCAAATTAAAAACAAAAACATTTAATAATTATCTCTCACACACTCACACAGGTAAAGAACACAGAAGCACCCCACCTACTTACCCAGCCACCAATCCCACAGACAAACCCCAGTCCCTAATATCAGGCATGTTTAAATATCTTGTTTAAAAGTATATGTAACAGTTAAGACATCCATCTATCCATCCATCCATTTTCTGCCACTTATCCGGAGTCGGGTCATGGGGTAGCTGCCTAAGCACGGAAACCCAGACTTCCCCCTCCCCGGCCACATTCACCAGCTCATCCGGAGGGATCCCGAGGCGTTCCCAGGCCAGCCGAGAGATGTAGTCTGTCCAGTGTGTCCTGGGTCTCTTTCCGGTGCGACGTGCCCAGAACACCTCACCAGGGAGGCGTCCAGGAGGGATCCTAACCAGATGCCCGAGCCACCTCACCTGCCTTCTCTCAATTTTGGAGGAGCAGTGACTCTACTCTGAGCCCCTCCTGGATCACCGAGCTTCCCACCCTATCCCAAAGGAAGAGCCCGGCCACCCTGTGGAGAAAACTCATTTTGGCCGCTTGTATTCGCAATCTTACAGGGACCGGACAGCTCGTACAAGCGGGTCCGGCACTCTATACTCGCAGAGTAACCCCCAGAAGAGTCCCCGGGGGACATGGTCGAATGTCTTCTCCAAGGCCACAAAGCACATGTAGACTGGTTTAATGAACTCCCATGCCCCCTCAAAGACCCTGAAGAGGGTGTAGAGCTGGTCCACTGTTCCACAGCCGGGACGAAAACCACACTGCTCCCGCTCAATCCGAGGTTTGACTATCCGACAGACCCTCCTCTCCAGCACCCCTGAATCGACCTTACCAGGGAGGCTGAGGAGTGTGATCCCCCTGTAGTTGGAGCACACCTTCCGGTCCCCCTTTTTGAAGAGGGGGACCACCACCCCAGTCTGCCAGTCCAGGGGAAATGTCCCTGATGTCCACGCGATGCTACAAAGGCGTGTCAGCCAAGACAGCCCTACAGCATCCAGAGCTTAAGGAACTCCGGGCGGACCTCATCCACCCCTGGGGCCTTGCCACCAAGGAGCTTCCCTCCTGCAGGTGGTGAGCCCACAGGAAGGGAAGCCCATGTCACCCTTTCGGGCTGAGCCTGACTGGGCCCCATGGGAAACGGCCCGGCCACCAAGCGCTTGCCTCCGTGCCCCACCTCCAGGCCTGGCTCCAGAGGGGGGCCCCGGTGACCCCCGTCCGGGCAAGGGAAACCCTGGTCCTTGCTTTGTCATCATCATAGAGGTGATTTGAGCCGCATTTCGTCTGGTTCCTCCCCTAGACACCCTTTTTGCCATGGGTCACCCTACCAGGGGCATGAGCCCCCGACAACATAGCCGCTAGGATCGTCAGGACGCACAAACTCCTCCACCAGGAGGAGAGAGAGTTAAGACAACAAAACAGTAAAATGTGAATAAAAACAGCTGAATTAATGTGTTTAAAGTTAAAGTACATAAGTATGTAAAACATGGATACAAAAATGGTAAAATAAATTAGCATAAAATAAAAAAATAAAACCAGAATGAATGATCTTCATTAAATGAATTTCACAAGAAACGCATCTAATTAAAAGCCTGGGTAAAAAGCTGAGCTGAGTTTTATAAACTTTGACTGTTCCAGCTGCCCTCAGGTCCTCTGGCAGACTGTTCCACAAATGTGGAGCAAAAACTAAAAAAGGGTTCACCGTGTTTGTAAAAATGTTTTAAATTAGTAAAAGTCGCTCATTTGAGGACCTGAGGGTTCATGAGAGCTTATAGTAATTAAGAATAAAAGAGCCTTAAAATCGACCCTGAAGCGGACTGGAAGCCAAAGCAGAGACTCCAGGAGGGGGGGGGGGCTCTCTTTCTGGTCCCCGTCAGCAGACGTGCTGCTAAAGTTTTCATTGGGAGAGCAGAAAAAAAGTGTTGCAATAATCAATCCTGCAGGTGATGAAAGCACAAATCAAACATGATTCATTTATCTTTACAGCTTTTTTAAAAGATCTGTTCAGATTTTTGCCTCCTAAAGAACGAAAATCCAGTTTGCATTTCTTTAAGGTTTTCAATTTGTTTCTCTGTTAAGTTATTTTACATGCTGTCTTCATTCTGGATATCTTCATTTACTTGAAAACCTTGTCTCTCAGGTTCCCTTCATAGTAAACACACTATGGGATGCTCTTTTGGACCTGGACGATCTCACTGCATCCACCAACAGCATTATGACGTTACTGTCCCTGCTGCTGACCTATCCACAGGTCCGACAGTGCAGGTCAGTCTTTGAAGGTCCCACAGTGAACACTGCTTTTTAAATTATTCTCATTACTGAAGACTCGAGAGAGATGCCATGATGTAATTTAAGTTAAAAGTCGGAGCCTGTGCAGCGTAGCTGTCACTTGGATCCCCAAAGATCTTACCTGGACTCAAAGTCTGTGTGACACCGTTTGAGATTTTGTGACATATTAAATAAAGTTAGTGGATGAAACTCTGGGTCCTTACTATGTGGACAGCTGAAAAATGTCAAACAAATGTTGATTTTACTGAAATTCTTAAAATGTAGACAAGAGGGAAGACATTAGTGGACGTGATGCGTTTTACTTTTGGATCAGCTGAGTCCATAGCCCAGCAGTTTTATGTCCTGTACCTGCAGAAACTAAACGATCTATTGCAGTTACATCCTGCTAAATGTGACATTTTTGTTCCATTTTTGTGGCTGATACGGGCTGCCGATTTTCCTAAGCAGATATTTTGAGCCAATACTGCTTTTTGTTCCCTCAATTTAAATCATAAAAATAACAAGAACAACAACAACAAGAAAAAATAAATAAAAAAAAAAAAAAATATATATATATATATATATATATATATATATATATATATATATATATATATATATATATATATATATATATATATATAATCAAAAATGAAAGTTTAGGATCTGCAGGTTATAACGGAGGAAGCTGATCTGTTTTCTCCCGTCAGCCTGTACTGGCTGAGTAGCCGAGTAGTTCCTATAAAATAACACTAGTAACTTGTATGAGGTGAAAAACAGCTGCTGCAGTTTGTACGTTTAGAGAACCACCGATGGGGGAACAGCTGCTTTCCTCTCATCTGCGCCTCACAGAAATAGTCCAAATCTGGAGTGATGAACATATCTCTGTAATAGATCTTTGGGTTTTTTTTTAATACATTATACATTAGATGCATTTAACAAAAGAACGGCCAAGACAGTCCATACAGGCCATTTACCATTTTGACTAGGGCTGTAACGATTAGTCGACAATTAAAAATAGTCTTCAAAGCATTTACCTGTCGACTATTGTTGGCAAAGAAGAAAAACACTACATAGTGAGACATTGTTGTCTTCTCTATTGTGCATGTGCAACTCTCAGCAGAGATAAAGTCCTACAGGGGAAAAATATGGCGGCGGATCAGGGAGCAAAACGGCGGCAGAGGACGTCAAAAGTCTGGGACAACTTCACATTAAACTTGCAAAATAAATTAAATACATGTGAGATTTGTAAAGCGGACCTTGCGTACTGTGGAAGTACGTCTTCAATGCTCGAACATTTAAAGAGGAGGCACGTCGGACTTACATAACAACCTCATGCAAGATTTAAAAGCTGAAAGTGAAATAAAATCCATTCAATAATTATGAGATACATAATCTGATTGGTCGACTAGTTGTTCTAATAGTCGGTGATGAATCGACCATCAGAATAGTCATTAGTTGGAGCCCTAATTTTGACTGTTTTTGAAATTTTCGTATTCAAAATTTTTTTCAATTAAAATCATAAAGCCTTGCTAGTCCCTGAGTTTTCCTGAGTTTTAATTTTTAGTATGTAAAGAACAGAAAAGATATAATCCTGGGTCCTGATGAGAGTGCGCAAACATGACCATATTACCCCGATCCTCCACTCACTCCACTGGCTTCCCGTCTCCGCCAGGATTAAATACAAGGTTTGCCTCCTCACACATCAATATATCGATAGACATGCCCCCAAAAGGACATTTCTTTTTAACAAAAGCTTTGATACCCCCTGTTAGACATCTTTTAGTTTTAGATATCTTTTAAAAATGTTTACTTTTTTAAAAATTTTTCTTTTTTCTTCAACCTGTAGCCCTTTGAGATCTTATATAAAGGGCAGTATAAATCCAATGTCTTATTTTTTTTATTTTAATATTTGTGCCACAGGTCTTTATTTTCATCACACAGGATTTTATTGCTTCCGACGTGTGGAGGTATTCTGTAAAGGGTGGTATGCAGAGATGAATCAATGCTGTATTATATGGAATAAACATCCATATAATAAAGATGTGCACTGAAAACCTCACAGGGGTTTCTGCAGTTAGTTGGCAGAGGAACGTCCAGCGGAGATTATGAACCTGAAATATTTTTGTCTTCTCTCCGCATCGCAGTCTTATCAACCACATGAAAGCTCCCGTTGTACGAGAAGCAGCAAGTGGAAGGAAGGCAGGAATATTTATACTACCATAGACTTCATAGAATGAAACAAGACTGTTTAGAACTCATTGGAGATTTTATTTTACTGAAACTCTTTTATTTGACTTTATTTATTTATAGATCAGTGGAAAGTAACTTGTGTTTATCAGCTGATCACTGATCGACTTCCCATTGCTTTGAAGCTGATGCAGCAGGATTTCCACCAGCACTCTGCTAGTGGACGAGGAGTAATGCAGGCTCCGCACATAACTATGGATGCCTGTCTGTAAATCATGTTGATACTAGTGAAAAACGCAAAGATCGGCCCAATATATCGGCCAGCTGATGTACCGTTGATCCGTACAGCTGATTAATGCAAAAGGAAACATGAGGGCTGCAGGAAATCCACACTGAGGAAACGGCTGTCAGGTTGTTTTGGTTATTACCTTGTGCTCAAATTGCCTTTTGAGGCTTATTATTATAACTAGAGGTGTCAAAATAGCAAATTTCATAAAAGGTAGCTGAAATTTCTTGTTTCTCAATGTGGTGACCTAGAAAAAATCAAATTATTAAATTTGAAGAAAAATAAAACCAAGCTTCTTCTCACACACTTTGACACATAGTTAAAACTGTAGAGCAGCACCGATCACAGCTGGTCCAGCCAGCCTCCTTCATAAAATATTGGTTAACATAGTTTTTTATAATCTTTAACTTTATCTTGCACACTAATGGTAAATGGTGGTAGTAGTGATGTTGACGATAGTTTTTAACCTTCTTTTTCTACTGTCTTCATCCTTGTTTGTGTTTTGTTTTTTAATGAATGATGCTCTTCCTTGGTTCTTTGTTTCTAATTATATTGGCATCCTTTCTTCCTCCCTCCAGCATGCAGCAGTCACTTACTGTCCTGGTTCCTCGCGTTTGGCCCTTCTTGAGACACACTATATCATCAGTACGAAAGGCAGCGCTGGAAACTCTTTACACACTGCTGTCCAAAGCCGACCAGGTACATTTTATCAGTAGATACTGGGTTTTATGTAAAAACAAGTAGATTTCAACTTCTTTTTTTTTCTATTTAATAATCAAATCTTTTTGGACTGATGTGTTACGTGTGTGTGTGTTTTTGCTCCTCAGAGTTGTGCCGTGTGGATAAATCCAATTTTACAAGACATGCTGCGACACATCTTCCAGTCCTGCATATTGGAGAGCAATGAGGAAATCCTGGAACTGATACAGAAGGTTTGTTGTATGACCCACTCTGCTACTCCATCTGCTGAGTAACATGACAGTTACAGCTCAATGAATTTGATAAACGACACAACTTTTTTTTTTTCTTCTTCTTCTGGCCCTTCTGATTAATCTGGTGCGTTGGACTCTTTTGTTAATGTGTGCAGGTGTGGATGGAGCTGCTGTGTCAGGCCCCTCAGCAGTATGTCGTAGCAGCTAGTTGTCCCTGGATGGGTGCATGGCTCTGTCTCATGATGCAGGCTTCCCACATTCCTATAGACCTGAACATGCTGCTGGAGGTCAAAGCCCGCTCCAAGGTTAGACACTTTACTATGTAGAAAATAACCAAATTATTTTACTCTAATCTTTTTGGTGGTCTGGTCTCCTAAAAACAACTGACGTTTTATTAAAAAACAAGAGCTTTTAGTTTTGAAAAGTCAGTATGATGGCACAGCTGTTTGCTAGTTACATAAATATTAAGACTTGTATCCCTGCATCTTTCTATGGTTGTAAAGGTGACAAATTGCCTGAGCTAAAGAGGAGTCTTTGTCAGGACGAGGAAATATAAATGCATATTCAGCAAATAGTTAAGTTAATATCTGTGTTGTTCAATGAAGTATAAACTTAGCAAGAACGAATGGAAACAGCTTAGCTCTGAAGCAGATTAGATAAACTTTTTTTTTATTTACAACACTTCTTTGATTATTTGGGGAAAAATTTATAACAAAATCTCAGTCTTTTCTAGATGAACAAACTAACTGGCTAATTTTGTTATTGCTACAGGATAAGGCTGGTACAAAGGCACGTCAAGGGAACAATCAGGTGAAAGAAGCAGTTCAAGAGTATATAGCTGGCGCAGAGACTGTGACGGACGATCCAGTGACGAGGGACTATGTTGTGGTCCGTGCCCGACTTATGGCTGCCAAGTAAGTTGTTTTTCTTGGGAGAAATTATTCAGTTCTGCTCTTAAGGTCAGCGTCTGGCTTAGTCTTTTAGTTTTAAGATTTAAGCTCCAACTGTGTTCTGTAATCCAGGTTGCTTGGGGCTCTGTGTCGGTGTATCTGTGACCCTCAGCTCAACGCAGCATCTCAGGAGATCCGACCAGCTGAGTCTTTGGGCCAGCTGTTGCTCTTCCACCTCAACTCCAAGTCCGCCCTGCAGCGTATCGCAGTGGCTCTGGTGCTTTGTGAGTGGGCTGCGCTGCAGAAGGTGAAGCTTCAGCTGAAACTGAATTTTTTTATGATCCCAAAAATATTGCTTCATGTGGAGGTGAAATCTTCTTTTAATGCTTCCCAGGACTGTCAGACTGTGTCATCAATGGTGCAGCCTCGTCTTCTGGCCATTCTGACGGAGCAGTTGTACTATGATGAGATTGCTATCCCCTTCACACGCATGCAGAATGAGTGCAAGCAGCTAATTGCGCTGCTAGCTGATGCACATGTGGACCTTCAAGACCGCCTCAATTGTAGCGTTTTAACTATTGACCAAGCCAATGATCTGGTAAATCTATAATGTATACTATGGACGTACACCCACCATCTTTCTCTCACAGCTAACTGCTCATTTTTATCTTTAATAGATGTTGACTGTGATTTGTTCCTTCATTTGCTTAACCAACACTCTTTTAATAATGTAACTCAACTAGCTGTTACTTTTAAAGGTTAACGAATATTGAACTTTATCGCATTCCAATCATATTCATCAATATCCTGCTTATTTCTTAGGTAACCACCATCTTTACAGAGTCAACAGCAGGTCTGAATGTGAAGTCAAAGCAGTGGCTGGCCATGGAGAGCAAGCGGCAGCAAGCTCAAGCTACAGTGATGGAGACCAGCGCAGAATGGCAGCAGCTGCACCTGCGTGTCCACATGTTCACGGCCTGTGCAGTCGTCAACCTGCAAGTGCTTCCTGACAAACTCAACCCTCTCGTCAGGCCTCTGATGGAGGCCCTCAAAAAGGAGGAAAACGCCCTGATCCAGAGTTACGCTGCCTCATTTATAGCCAAGCTGTTGCAGCAGTGTTCCATTCGCTTGCCGTGCCCCAACCCCAAAATTATCAAAAACCTGTGTGCCTCAGCCTGTGTGGACTCTGCCGTCACGCCCTTATCTGCTTGCCCTGTACCCCCAACACAGGAAGATGTCAGGGGTAAGAGTTTTGATGTTTTTAGAATTAGAATTTACCACAATTTTGCTTAAAATTACAAATTTAAACTATCTTTAAAACACAAGAATCAGGTGTTTGGTTAAACATGTCTTGTGCTATTAGGAGGTGGACTGGAGAAAGATGGTATGCATCACATGGTCAGCAAAACCCGGGGCATCATCACCCTATACCGCCACCAGAGGGCAGCATTTGCCATCACCAGCAAGAGGGGTCCTGCCCCTAAAGCCCCAAAGACCCCAACAACAGAGCTTCCTCCTGGAAGCACAATTGGCACAGATAATGATGAGGTACAATTAAAGTTTACACTCAATAATGTAGCTCATATCAACATCAGGTTTCCTGTGTGTCTGTAAATTTTTTTTTTTTTTTTTTTTTTTTCCCTGCTGCAGAGCAAGAAGCCATTTCTTATTCAAAGACGAGGGGCAGATTTCTCCCTGACAACCATAGCCAGGCACTTTGGCGCAGACCTTACCAAGTGTCTGCCGTATCTCTGGGATAACACAGTGGGACCACTGAGGACAGTAGCGCTGGAAAACAAGAGCATTGGTATGTTTGGGTCTATTAGATATTAATAATTGACAGATACTGCAAACAAACATTTTGTTGTTTATATTTACCAACATAGCAATCACTCTGTTTTGTTTTCTAGATTGTGTAAAAACATCTAACCAGAGGAGTACAGTTTAATTAATCTAACTCACTTTTAGAGTCAAAGTTCAGTACAAAACTGTAAACATTTAGATCACATGTAGGTCTTATCCCTCTCATATTTCTGTGTAAATGAGTCTAGGTCACTTTCTAAGTTTTTCAGTGAGACAGTCCTCTGAATTTTATCCAGTGCCTTCAGGATTTTACAGCATTGTTTTTGTTACTTGCAACATAAAATACTTTGATTTTTGCTATAGATTTTGTGACAAGTTGTAAAAACATTGCATTTATTTTTAGTAGGTTTTTTTGTTGTTTGTTTTCTTGCAAAAGCTCTTGAAATTTATTTAATACTTTTTTTTTTTTGTTATGCCAATTTTTTTTTTATTAAAAAAACATACTGGGAGAGTATTTCACCCATTACACCTGTTTTGATTTGCAATATCTGGATGGTATAGACTCCGTCATGGTGATTCGTCTTGTTTGTTTGCTTGTTTCAGTCTGAAAATGTTTGTCTTTATTGCAATAGAAAAATGTTTAATTTGTCTTCCGTCACACGGTTGCATGTGTTTTACCCCCACTTTCATTTTGAACAAGGGAAAGTGTCACACACAGTCTTTGGCAATGATTTTAGATGGCAGATGCAACACATTCCTCTCCCACATGTCTGCATCTTCATAATCAGAAACATGATGGAAGTTACCGTGTAACACGGAGGAGCGCAGCAATTTGTCAAAGCTGCATAAAAGTAACAGAGATTAGACAAAATTGCATTGATGTGCAAAATTCATGAGGATTGGCTAAATTTGCATTGATAGTTGCAATCACAACATCATGCATTCCTGGAGGGGCTTGTTTTTTGGCAGTCTTTAAATCACTGTGCATCTCCGGTGTATTTTTAGACAGGCAAGCCCATCTGGAGAAGGGAGATGCTGCGGCGCAGGACTTAGTCAATTCTCTACAAGTATTAGAAGTCATAGCTGGAGCCATGGCTGCTGAGCTCAGACCTCTGGTAAGACTGCTTTCATGTGCTTTGTATAATTCTTAAAATTGGTTCAAATTATAAATATATTGTAGTTTTTTTCATTTCTATAAAGGTTTGATCAATGTAGGTAATCACGGTCACTGCAAGACATAGGCGTCGCCAAACCTCATTTACCGGTGCACATGTTACAACATTATTATTATTATTATTATTATTATTTCAGTTTTTTGGAAGCAGCAGTAACAGCCGGGTTGTAGGTGAAACATAACGCTGCTCATTCTATGAGCAGAGCAGGTCTTAATACTGAAAAGTGAGGGGCCTGGGCCCCTGTACAGCACTATGTCTATCAACGCCCTTGCTGCAGGAGTTACTCTCTCAATAATTTCCAAACTGCAATTTGGATGAAATTTTACTGTAAAAAACTAATAGACCATTTCTCTGTATTTTTTTTTCTTAGCTACAGGAGCACCTACTTCATCTGTTCACCTGCCTGCAGCATCCGTACACAGCGGTGCGGCACATGGCGGCACGCTGTGTGGGCGTGCTCAGTAAAATAGCCACACTGGAGACCATGAACAGTTTCCTGGAGTGTGTTCTCCCCTGGTTAGCTGCTATTGATGACTGCACGAAGCAGGAGGGTGCCATTGAGGCTTTAGCCTGTATCCTCTTTATACCTGGACAACTTTACCATGAATGTATTTGTAAAAGTTCAGATTTAATTGTGGTGGTGTCATATGCTCAATGTTTGGAATTAATGGTGGGAGGGCTTTAGTGGCTGCTGTTATTTTGACAGATTATTGGCCTTGACCAGCATCTCTGCAGGTGTCATGGAGCAGCTAGATGTGGACATTGTTCCCTACATCGTGCTGCTGGTAGTTCCAGTGCTGGGGAGAATGAGCGATCCCAGTGATAGCATTCGTTTCATGGCCACTCAGTGCTTTGCTACACTGATCCGCCTGCTACCACTAGAGGTATGAGAGCACAGACAGCAGTGATGGATCAATAATAAGTGTTTTTAATTGCATTTTATTTTGCTTTTAACAGGCAGGGATACCAGACCCTCCCACCATGTCTGCTGACCTGATCCGCCAGAAAGCCAGAGAGCGAAACTTCCTGGAGCAGCTGCTAGATGGCAGAAAGTTGGAGAACTATAAGATCCCTGTACCGATTAAAGCAGAGCTCAGGAAGTACCAGCAGGTGGGTGTCAGTTTTCAGGTTGGAAGGGTGATCACCATGTTGACACATCTAACATTTATCTGCACATTTAATCAGCTTCTGTGACACTGACATTTCACCTTAGTTGTGATTACATTTCTGATGGATTCAGAAACGTGAAAACCTGCCAGTCTACACATAGAAAGGCATACAACAGAGATGCTGACAATAGAGTTTTCCTGACACTACATTAAAATCAGTCACACGGGGATCTGGTGAATGTGTCCTTTCTTCTGAGCTGTGTGCAGGCAGCTCTGCAGTATCTAGCCGTTCATCTCTTTAATGGATCCTCCCTGTTTTTAAATGCTGCTGCTGCTGTTGCTATTTGTCAGCAGGCGTTCTGCCTTGCATTGCAGTTACAGATCCCAGAGCGATTGGAGCTAAACTTTTTCAGCTTGGATGATATTTTCCTGACAACTTGTATCATAAATCTTTGCTCTTCGTCCTTATAAATAACCTCTGCATAATTATCACATGAAACCATCTTGTCTGGTTTTTGCAGGATGGAGTGAACTGGTTGTCATTCCTAAACAAATACAAGCTGCATGGGATCCTGTGTGACGACATGGGTCTTGGTAAGACGCTGCAGTCTATCTGCATTCTGGCAGGAGATCACTACCTCAGGTACCAACTCCCAGCAGTGCTTTTAATGCTGTTTGAATGTGTGTGACTTTGACCTGAACCAAGCCTCCACACTGACTGTAACTTAACTTTAAATGATGTGTTGTTACAGATTTTTAAGGACTTTTTTATGTCAATTTTTATAAAATGGCACAAATAATCAATGTTATTAATCTGTCATCATAACTACAAAATCATCAGAAACGACTGAAAGGTGTATGGAATGTCAGCAAACACAAAGTTTATAGCAAAAAATAAGTAATTAGCTTTTCATTTGTAATTATCAGCCGTACTTCAGGTTTGATGTCTATTTTGTTCTATTTAGGGCACAGGAATATGCCAAGACAAAGCATGCAGACTGCAGCCCCCTGCCCTCGCTGGTGGTGTGTCCGCCCACACTTACTGGCCACTGGGTGGACGAAGTAGGAAAGTTCTGCACCAAAGAGTACCTCAACCCGCTACACTACACTGGGCCTCCTACAGAACGGATGCGGTAAGGATTAGTCAGTTTGTGAAAGAAAAAAGTATTCCTTTGGTTTTTCTTAAATTTCTAATTTGAGTTTCTCTTCCAGGTTGCAACACCACGTGAAAAAGCACAATCTTATCGTCGCCTCTTATGATGTTGTACGAAATGACATAGACTTTTTTAAGTGAGTATCTTCCCAGATCTGTTTCTTTCGTGTTTTTGATTTAGAAATCCCACTTTGATAACTCATTTTTTTTTCTATTACATTTAAAATTTTCAGAAATATAAAATTTAATTACTGTATCCTCGATGAGGGTCACGTCATCAAGAATGGGAAAACCAAATTGTCCAAAGCAATTAAACAGTTAGCTGCTAACTTCCGGATCATCTTATCTGGAACACCCATCCAGGTGAGGCACCTGAGATCTCCAAATGAAGCTACAGTGGAAGTTTGACTTCTTTCTTTCTTCTTTCTATGTCATTATTTTTGCTGTCTGTCCTCAGAACAATGTCCTGGAGCTCTGGTCGTTGTTTGACTTCCTCATGCCGGGCTTCCTTGGGACAGAGCGGCAGTTTGCTGCTCGCTACGGTAAACCCATCCTGGCCAGCCGGGACGCCAAAAGCTCATCGCGAGAACAGGAGGCGGGTAAGTCAGCTGTTAGTGCAGATGCAAACTTTCTACTGTATAAAACTAAAATGTTCTAATGCAGTGTGACCAGTAATAATACAGGATTGTCTTTGTTAGGTGTGCTGGCGATGGAAGCCCTACATCGACAGGTGTTACCCTTCCTTCTGAGGAGGATGAAGGAGGACGTACTTCAGGACCTTCCCCCTAAAATAATTCAGGACTATTACTGCAATCTCAGCCCTCTACAGGTACTTGTGACCCATAATGACCCTGCAGAAAAACTCAATTTCCTTTTTTTAATATTGATGAAATGCTTTAAGTGTTTACTTTTTTCCACTTTTTTTTTGTAATTTTTATGAGATATTGAACTAATTTTACTGAAGCTGTTTTGAACATTGCATTACATTTTTGCCAATAGATTGTTTTAAATGCCACTCAAAGGTTTTCATGTAAGAGTATTGTGGTTTTCTGCAGATGCTCTAGTTTAATTGCTTACCTTTTATGTAATAACTATCTGTTTCCTCACTACTTGCAGGTTCAGCTGTATGAAGATTTTGCTAAGTCAAGAGCCAAAGCCAGTGTGGAGGACAGCATCTCAGTGACCTCTGAGGAAGAGGAAAAGCCCAAGCTAAAGGCCACAGGTCACGTCTTCCAGGTACAGATGTTTTTTTATCTTGCACTAGTTAACTGTCTCTTGTGGTGTTTCAATTAGAGCAGTGTTTATTTACTTTCAGTGTTGCTCATAAAGGCCCGCTATGTGAAACTTACAGGTGTAATAAGCACTTCGTATCTACACTCTTTCAGGCGCTGCAGTATCTGCGTAAGCTGTGTAACCACCCGAGCTTGGTCCTGACTCCGCAGCATCCAGAGTACAAACGCATCACAGAGCAGCTGGCAGGTCAAAACTCCAGCTTGCGAGACATTCAGCATGCGCCTAAACTCTCCGCTCTCAAACAGGTAACGTGCTGGAAAATCAGCTTAGTCTTCTCACTTTTTTTTTTTTAACCTCGGCCTGATTATGTCTGGATTTTGAAAATCTTTTCTACAAAAGTGACCATTTCATTTTACTCTGTTTTCTGTTTGTGCTTTTCAGCTGCTGTTGGATTGTGGTCTTGGAGGTGGTGGAGGGTCAGAGGGTGGCACCGAGGCAGTGGTAGCCCAACATCGGGTGCTAATTTTCTGTCAGCTAAAGAGTATGCTGGACATTGTGGAGCACGACCTGCTAAAACCCAAACTCCCCACAGTAACTTACCTGAGGCTGGATGGCAGCGTGCAAGCCGGCCTGCGCCACTCCATAGTCTCCAGGTGAGCGGAGTGATCTTCAAATATCCTTTATAAATTTGATATTAATCTGTTGACAGCTCTGCTGAGTGCTGCATTAGACTAATGTCACTTCATTGTCACTTTAGGTTTAACAACGATCCATCCATTGATGTTCTGCTGCTGACCACCCATGTAGGTGGTCTGGGTTTGAACCTTACCGGCGCAGATACTGTGGTGTTTGTGGAACATGACTGGAACCCCATGAGGGACCTGCAGGCCATGGATCGTGCTCATAGGATAGGGCAGGTACTGCTGTTGGATACACTTTGCTGACAGAAGAACGTAGTGACTTGTTCCTGATACATTAACTATAGCGGTAGATCAGTCTTGAATCATGTGATTTAGCTGTTTCTGTCTCAAACTAATGATCCAAAATAGACTTAGATTCTCTAAAAGGAACATTTATGTTTGTTAACGTTTGTCTTTGTGTGTGTTTTTCTTAGAAACGGGTGGTGAACGTGTACAGGCTAATCACACGAGGCACATTGGAGGAGAAGATAATGGGGCTGCAGAAGTTCAAGATGAGCATTGCCAACACTATCATCAACCAGGAGAACACCAACCTGCAGAGCATGGGCACAGACCAGCTTCTCAACCTCTTCTCTCTTGACAAGGTGAGACTTACAAACTTTGATGGAGCCAGAAAACATGAGGGGACACAAATCTCCTTCATAGATATTAAACACATCAAAAGTTATTTCTCTTTATCAATGTAATGTGCAAGTTTAGGCTCTTTATTGAAGATGTTTATCTCTGTGTTCTGGCTTATATGCAGTTAAAATAATGTGACCATTTTTAAGCGATCGATCCACCGCTGCTTCTCAGGACATAGCACTTTTGTTTTCATTTTAATATTTCCAAGAAAGTAGATTGTTTGCAAGGGTGAGTTGTCCATTTGACTTGTTTTTTCTGACCACAAACATGGTCACAAAAATGTGCATATTTGTTTTCTACACAAAGCCCAGTATGATGCCGGGGTTGTGGTACACCCGTGTTGTGCTGCCATACCTGTGGAATATTTATCTTTATGTTGAACCTTTTTTGTTTGTAAATGTTTCAGGACGATAAGGGTGATAAAGGCGAGCAGTCGTCGTCAACCTCAGGGAAGACCTCCATTAAGTCTGTGCTGGACAGCCTGGGAGAGTTGTGGGACCAGCAGCAGTATGACACGGAGTACAACCTGGACAGTTTCATGCACTCACTACAGTAACTCTATGCCCCCCCACCTACACCACATCCAGTGGTCATCTCATTTGCTGGCCAAGCAGGACCTGGTCACAGCCTGAAGAGACCACTCTTTACACACCTTTTTAAAAAATTAAAAGAAAATGTCCCACAGCAGTAACTCAAACACAGCCAAAATCAGAAGTGAAATGGATAGATCTGCAGAAACGGTGTAGAAAACATTGCCCTTCTTCTTTTCTTAACTTTGTCAAACATCCTATCATTTAACGTTGAAGGTAAGTCCTCACCAACATGCTCTGTACTAATCTGTTGGGAGAATGAAATAGAAGAAGCGACAAGAATCTCCCGTGTTAGTTCACATCAGCTTCGGTAGTAAACAGCAGTTTTACCAGTGTGTAGAGATGTTGCTCTTCCTCCACAAGCACATGTATCATAATTATAGATATCATTTATAGTTACAACAGCAGGTGCTACTTTTACAGCCCACTGCTGCCTTTGCACATCGCATCACCAGAGTATACAGTGTTAACTCCTTCAGACACTGTAATGCAGTTGGACCATCACCAAGTCTTAAAAGCACTGCTATACCCAGCCACACCTCTCAGCACCTCTGACTGATGGATACAGACATGTTTTTGTATAACAAAAGGGAAACTGGGTGAGAATGACAAGCTGTCATAACCTATATGGTCCTTTTTATAGCACTGCTGAGCTTAAGAGCAGTTTGTGCCCCCACAAGATAGCTCCTGGTCTCCACATGCCACTCTGGGAGAATCTGTTGGTATGAAACCTGTGGCCATCAAGAGGCCGTGGTGGAGAGACGATGCTGTGTATCCACCTCCTCCATGTGCAGTGTAGACCAGGAAGATACTATAGAAGCAGCGGTACAGTACAAAGACTTAAAAAAAAAAAGGGGGCCAAGCTGAAACTGGTACCTGAAACTTGTTACAAGTATTTTAAAAGAATTATAAACTTGTACATATTCCTGCAATTGCTGCTTTTTGTTTAGGATTGTGGAATAATAATAAATTCTACAAACATTGGAACTACTTGCCATTCTTGTGTTCTGTTATAGACAGATGGTGTGGTTGTACATTTTAATGCAAAAACTCCATCATTATAAGAATGCTCATATTAAACTAGAAGCACTAAGAGAGCGCAGACCTCCACCAAGCTAATGTCTTTTTTTTTTTTTCTTTTTCTTTTTGGCCAATGATTGCAGGCATTATTTTGAGTTAGGAGCTCTAATGGCAAAATTATCCCCACAGTGAAGAATCCTTTAAAAAAAATTCCGGGATCCAGGCGACAATCCAGATCACCTCCAAAAGGACATGTTTTCAGGGTAAAATATTTCATTATCCTGAAGGGTGATTTTAAGTGTATTTCTAAGACAAAGAGGACAAATAACAGTAAAGCATCAAGAGCAGAACACAGGAAATGAAAACTGCAGAGAAAGGAAAAAGCATCATGAAGCTACATTTAATTAGCTGGTTAGCAGAGAAAAAGGAAAACTGAAGGTTGGCAAATATAAAACCTGAAAAAATTTTAAGGATTAGCAGAACTGAACTCTGTTGTTTTCCAATCATAGTTTTACTGCAAAAAAATTATAAAACCAGAAGTGATTTAATCTTAAGTCATGGCATACAGTTTTAACCTACAGTTAGAAGATCCGTTAAACATAAGTCAACATAAAGAATGCTGTCCAAGTCTAGACACATGGAATACAATTATTTATAGAGAATACACAAAATTGTTGTATTATACCAAGCATATTCTTTTCTCTTACATTTGCACATAGATCATACAGTTGTTTAAAAGAAAAAAATTTAAAGGTAAAGTTTATTTATATGGCACATTTTCAATAGTTAATGTTGCCCAAAGTGCTTTACCAACTAACATACATCTAAAACTGAATTGGGTGCATGATAGTAGAGCAATAAAACAATACAATAAGGCAACTGAAACAATTAAAAACAACTAAAACCACGACTGGGACAGTTAAGAAATGTTTAGGTCCACTTGTGGTAAAAACCAGTCAATGCGTTTTCAAGGTTTCAATAATAAGCTGTTAGCCACTGGCAGAGAAGATCAGTACAATTATAATTTAATTTAGGCATGAAGGACTGAAAGGTGTCATGAAAAATCATCAGATGATTTTTGAACTATATGTTATCTATATGCCAGTATTTGGCTCGATTAAAGAAAAACAGGTAATATTGTAGGTATCCTACCAGTTTTCTTGGAAAACTAAAAAAAATGCTGATGACTCATCATTTACTTATGGGTGTATCTTAACTTGTGTCCATTGGGAATCTGTTGTAAATTTTTAATTGAAGCAGAGCTGCTCTGCAATGGTGGATGGTGACTGATTGGGTCACCGGAGACAACCAATCAAACTCAAGTATCCCAGACTTCTGCTGACTGTGTGTGTGTGTCAGGCCGTTGCAGCAATTTAACAAAGAAAATGGAAGTACCTGGAACTTTCCTTGCAGGTAGTTTTCAGTAATGCTGTCGTACAGGCAGCTTCCACCGTTGAGGCAGTTACAGACACGCAGGATCGGGGTGAACAGGGAGCTGATCAGCTTGTTGCTGACCTTGATTATCAGCTGGACGGGCTGGGTGCTGAAGGGTGTCCATGTCAGGTAGCCATCACCTGCAGAAAGAAGAAAACACATAACAGTTAAACACAGTTATCATAGTTTTTAATTTTTGGTGCTGTGTTTGTGTCTTTGCATGTTTCTCTCTGACTCAGCTCTGAAATGTCCCATCTGCTGACAACAGCAGAAGCCTCCTCATCCCACTAACAAATGTCAACAGTAACATCATCTTAATGGGGTGATCAAGGAGTGGAGAGTGGGCGGGTCGGGATCAAGCGGCGACCTCCGGTGGTAAAATGTGTGGAAATGCATAAAATTGCAGTTCACCCTCATCCGCCAGGGGCTGGCTTCAAAACAGAGTCAATCCCCATATACTCCCATGTTAAAAAGACCAACTTCACAGCAGAAATAAATATTTAAAGTAGTTTAAAGCCTGGTACAAAAAAACATTTTAGGATTATTAGGTCAAGTCCTAGGACAGCAGAATTGTAATGTTTGTCTGACTTCTGTGAAGTTTCAGGTGGATGAAATGCGACACGGCCATTCAGAATGAGATCGATTCCACACAGATCAGATATGTATCCCATCTAGGATCACATATGAAAGTGAATATGAAAAAATCTGATTTCAACCATTCAGACTGATATGAGTCACATATAGGCAATAATAAAAATGGAAGTAAGCTGCACTGTAAACTTGGTTCTATTGTAGTAAGAGGAGCTGATCATTTCTCCCCCATCTGAGTCTTGTTGTGTGTGATTGTTCAAATTAAGGCCATGTCCACCGAGAGATGAGCTGCAATGTATCCACTTAGATTTTTTTTTTTATCATTTGGAATTTTTTCTAACATGATACTGACGTTGTTGGAGCCACAAAATTTTCAAAACAAGGTACTAAAGTGAATAAATGGAGGTAATCCAACTCTGCTATACAAAAATATTTTAAGATGTAAATCCTTAGTCAAATAAATAAATAAATAAATAAAAAATAGCATTGCTGTCAGAAAAAAACCTCTTATGTCCAAAATTTGTGATTTTCTTTTTCCTTCATAAATCAGTACTATTGGTCACCCTTGTCTGTCTGTAGTTTTACAAATATTTAACCAAAGATATATTATGTAAAACACAATACCAAGTTTCATGACATTTTATTAACTTTTTGAAACATAACAGTTTTGGACACAAGTTTGCACCCGACAGCAGCGATAGTAGGCCACACCTTGAGCATCTAATTAATTTTAGTCCATGTACTATTTAGTGGGGTCAGTGAGCTAGCAGAGCTACAGTAGTGGCGTAGTTTGTCTTTCCAGGTAACTTTGATTTATCCTGCACCATTTCATTAATGAAACGTGCCTGAGAAATAATACAGTGAAGCTGATTCATTGATAGTTATGTTTACTTTGGTTTTATCTTAGGACATGACTAGCAAGAAGCTAGCTAATAAAAGTGTAAAGTCAGTCATGGTTTTAGTATTGTGCAGGATGGGGGGATGGGGGGGAGCTTTTTGGTAGTTGCATAAATGGGTCTTTAAGGAAAATAGCTTGGTTTCACCACTGCAAAAGAAAATTTGTAGTATGTTTTCTCATGTTTCCATGATTTTTTTGCTGAGCTACCTAGTTGCAGAACTATCCATAAGCCTAGCATAGTCAGGCATACTGTAATGTCTAAATTAGAAAGGGAAAATTTAGCTTTTTCTGCCACTCTAAATTTTATTATGTATTTTGTCATTATGTAAATGGTAAATTGTCTGTACTTATATAGTGCTTTATCCAAAGCGCTTTACATGTACGTCACATTCACACATTCACACACTGATGGCGGATGCTGCTATGCAAGGCCCTCAACCATGACCCATCAGGAGCAATTAGGGGTTCGGTGTCTTGCTCAGAGACACCTCGACATGAATTCGACGGGCCGGGATCAAACTGGCAACCCTTCGGTTACAGGCGACTACTCTACCCATGAGCCATGCCGCCCCCCCAAAACAATAGATTTAAAAAAGAGCAGCCAAGCTATTTAGCCACAGCTTTATACTGTTTAGCTTGGCCTAGCATATTAACTGAAACAAAGTAAAAAGTGGACCTTTATATACTTCTACTTTATGGTATATTCTTTCAATATGCATGATAAATAAATAAGCTAATTAGGTGCAGCTTTAAATTGCATGAACAACCGACCTTTAGCTTAGCCTAGCATAATGACTGAGGCAGAAATGAATAAAATGGCCTTCCCAACTCTCTTCAATTTGGCCAGTCTGTTTAATAAAATAAAAATAATAACTAACAGCTATACTAATTAGCTGCTAATTCATATTTGATGAACATAAGGCTGTAGCTTAATCTAGCGTAATGACTGGAGCAGAAAGGTCTTTTCTAAACCTCTCAATTTCATAATTTTGTTCAACATTTAGCTGTAAATTAATATAAATAACTAAGCTAATCAGCTGCAGCTTTATACTTCATGAGCGAAATCCTTTAGCATGACTTAGCATGATGACTGGAACGCAAAGAGAAATAGCAAGACTCTCTAAACCTATTTTTTATAAAGTACAACTCATAAATAAAAAAGTAATATAAAATAAAACTAACAACTTTGCCAAATACAACAACTCTTTAGCTTAACCTAGCATGATAACAGGAGCAGAAAAAAATGTTGGCAAATGTTTTAAGTTGTTAGTTTATAAAACGAAAGATAAATGTGAAACACCTAAACATTTATTCATATTTATTTTCAAATTTTAAAAAGAAATATTAGCTCTTTACAAGGCAGATGAGGAGAGAAAAATGACCAAATACCTTCTAATAACTGTATTTCTTCACTTAGATTATTCCTAAATAAGGTAGCTATGACTTTTTAGAAAAGGGGACATGTTCTGTGGCCACATAAACAATGAGGATCAGTTATTGTAATATGAGTACCAGAAGTCAAGGTCTGTGGATTGAGTTTATCTGACACAATTACATCACAACATACTACATGTATGCTCCATTCTGCCATTTTTATTTTATTGCCCATTCATTTGTTTACATTGCGAATCACTTATACAGCACCAATCACCAATCTGTTTATTTGTGAGTAGATCTCTGTAGATCATTTTCACACTAATGTAAGCAACATCAGCGAGTTAACACATAAAGCTTAGCAAGAAACAAGACACTTTAGTAACAATATTACAAAGTTTATCAGTTTCAAAAAATGAAAAAGTGAACAAATGGAAAAAAAAAATACTTTTAAAGAATTATCATCATAAAATTAATTTATTCCAAGTAAAAATACAAAATAATATTAATGACAGTGACCAGATATGAAAGTCTCCCCCATAATGGTTGAGAAATAAGTGTAAAGAAAAATATGAAATAAAAATGCAAATATGTTTAAATTCTTTTCTTTTTTAGCAAAACTTTCTAAAAATAATGAAAACTTTTTCCGTACAAAGGCTACATTACTACTGGAAGGTACTAGCAGGTAGAGTAGGTAAATACACAGTAGAAAATGATTTTAGTGAATCACAATGCTTGCAATGAAAATAATTCTGCAGTAAAGATTTATGCCTCTTTTTTTTCTTGTTTTCTTCTTTTCTACAAACAGTACAAACAGTATTGCACATTACAACAAAGAATCAAGGTTGTTAGCCTTAAAAAAATGGGACTAATTCAAGTCTTACGTGAATAGAAGGCCACCAGTCAATTGATGCACCTTGGGGGCTTTCGATCAAGTTACGGGTGAAAACATTTGTGTCTGTTTTTGTGTTTAAAAATAACATTCTTCTTTCTCTACCTCCAGCTGTTCAGTGACTCTCACAAGTCTTCTCTTTATTTCTCTCCCAACCATGACAGGCCAAGAAATCAGGGTTGCTTTTTTCCCCAAACATTTTTTTTGTACAAAACAAAAGGGAGCACATACTTTTAGTAAACATAAAAAACTTCTCTTAAAAAAATAACGAACAGAAGGTCTCTTTCACAACTCTGGTCAGCATAGTAAATGATTGATTATAAATATACAAAAAAGTGGGAAATCTGTTTAATTTTTCCTCTCCGAGCACCTGATAGTTGATTTCCTTATAGAGTTCTCTCTGATGTATCAACCGGTTCGACCAGTGGGACTCTTGCTCCAGCTTCCACTGTGATAAAGTAGACAATACTCTCGCTACCTACATCATTATATTAGTTATAAAGCTCTAGCTCCTTCAATTGTTGTCTTTTTTAAAAAAAATAAATTCTTAAAATGAAAACAAAAAACATGATAAAAAATAATAATAAAAAAAATCTGCCATCTGTTAAATCATTTTTCTTTAATTTAAATTAATATATATTTTTTCATCTGAATAAACTTACTTAGAAAATATCTTTTTCTCTCCTAATATATTTCAAAAATTGAGGTATTGCAAAAGATCTTGCCAGTCAGAAAGCACGCTTTGTAGTCTTCTTTTTTTTTCTTTGTTGTCCTTTAACAAAAACAACTGCTGACTGTCAAACTGTTCAGATACAAAGTGTAGTGCATAACAAATATCAACCATAGAGAAGGAACAAACATAGAAAACCTGTCTGGGTGTGGGGAGGGAAAAAATGTGACACACACACACACAAACAAACAAAAAACAAACAAAAAAAAAAAACACCCAGAATTCACTTTCATAGGGATGTTTATAATTATTACTTATGTTTAACCCCTTTTTTTCTTCTTTTTTTTCTAGTTTCAATTAGCTTTCTTTGTACAAGAAACAAAAAAAGCGGGAAAGAATAAAACAGTTTACGACTAAGTCAAGAAAGAGGAGAGGGACTGCGGGGCACCAGGACAGGACAATCACATCTCAGGGAGTTTTAAAAAAAAAATGAAAATTAAAAAAAGAGGGGTAAAGGGGCAACATGCAATAATTTGCAATGGTGTAGGATCCTGTTTGGATTGTCCACAAAACTGCTAAGAAAAAACAAAACAAAACAAAACAAAACAAAACACAGTGTAACTCGGCCCCGCCTTGCCCACCTCCAAAAAGCAAATTAATTTTCCATGCTTTGCATTCATGACTACCACCCAACCCACACTCCTGATGGATAAAAACTAAAAAATATATATGTCCACCTTTTATTTTACTTAGTTTTTTTAAGCAGGTCTGTTACTTCAAGCTTTGCAGGAAAAAAATAAAAAATCTGGATAAATGTGGTAACCCCCAGCTCGCACATATGCATGTTCGGAGCAACACTGTTCCCCCTTTCCCACCCCAAACCCCTCCTTTTTTTAGTGAGAGCATTGTGCAGGGGCTCATTATATCAACCTCAACTCTCCAGTAGCTTCAACGTCTTTTTTTTTTTGTTGTTTTTTGTACGTTTTTCTTTGCAAAAACCACCCTCTTACGAAGTCTGTTCAAAGCCGAATGCGTGAGCTCTTTGGTTGCGTTTCTAGGACCTAAACTTTTGCTTTTTGCTGAAGGTGGAACAATAACTAAAGTAGAAAAGAAAAAACAACCTCAGTTGTCAGTTTAAGGTTTAAGCTCACATTTGTTGCGTCTCTTCTTCAGGTCAGACTCGTATTTGCAGGCCTGTTTGTGCGATTAAGAAAGACAGTCGTCCAAAAGTGTGTGTTCATGTGTGTCCAGAGGCTTTTCTATGTGTGTATGTGTGTGCAAGAGAACATATATATATATATATATGTGTGCATACACTAGTTATGAAGTTTCACAGGACTTCTATGTCGGACATAAACAACAGTTAAAGCGAATCACAGTTCTAGGCATACTCAGATCTAACTACATACGGTATAAAAAATTGCACAATTATATCAACAATCACTGCAAAAAAGTACTTCACCTATCAGACAGTTTTAAATGGTAATCCTACATTTAATTTGATTTGTGATTATTAGATGATTTATTCACCCGCCCCCACCCTTCAATCTGACACGGAGTTGCCATGATTCCTTTAACCAGTCTTCCCAGTTTCTGTCCAGTTTCATGCGAGTGGAACTTATTGTGAGTTGTGCAAACATGGGCAGAATCGAATAGTAGACATGTTACTGAAGAGTCTATTGCATGCAGCAACTTGATTGAAAGAAACATGCAGTTAGGGGCGACCCCCCCCCCACCACTCGGAGAGAGAAGCCCCCCGAGACAGCTAGTCGTTCTGAAATCCCAGGTGTTCCCCTGGATCTGCTCTTTATTATTCTACACCCTAGCCTGAATAAAGTATTTATGGTATCCGTTTATACCATGGATTTAGCAGCAAAGCTATTGCAGCATTACATTTACATAATACTAAAAAAATAATGTTATTATAAAAATAAAGACTTAGAAATCAAAAGCTAATTAATCTGATTTGCTTGTATGAGGTATTAATATTTTTAGAGTCAAAATTGAGAGCGAATATATCCGTTTTATTTTAATTTTTTACTCTGGGCGATATGGACCCACACTACTACATAGTTGCTAAATCTTGCTACATCTTATGCCACCTATTTTGCTTTTCCATTTGCATTTCATTTAATTTAATTTGCCTTTGGTAATTCTTTTTTTCTTTTACTAGGGGCAATATAGCTACAGCCTTTTGAAAATAAGTGCATGCTCCTTTTACTTATTTTAAATTATCTATATATGTATAGACAGTTACAAAACAAGAAAAAATAGATATATTTTTTAAATATTCATATGGTCCCACCTCTGTTTTAGCACGGGGAGGGGTCCAACGGGACGTACCACACCACCCAGTCAACAGAACAGGGAACCTAAAGTAGCCTGGTGTCTTGAACATATCATTTTGTATGTGTGTGTATGTGTGTGTGTTTTCAGTGAAATTCTGTGCCAAAGTGCAAATTCTAAGCTGATGGAGTTTTGCATGTCATTTTCTCCACAAAGCTTCATCAGAAGGGAACACTAGACAATGAGTTCAGAGCTGTGGTAGTTACAGTCATGTGAAAATGATGGTGTCCGTTTAGCTTTATTTTCTTTTTCTTCATGAGGGCCTTGTGGGGAGCAGGGTGGAGCATGGTGGGGGTGCTGTGAGAGGGGAGACCTAGCAGCGCAGTCCCCAGGCTGCAGGAGTTTTTTTTGTTTTTTTTGGTTTTTTTTTTCTGGGATCAACGAGGGTAGGTCAGACTCATGACCCACGCCACCCCTTCTCAGCTCCAGCGGAAGGACACGTGCCGTGGGCGGTCGCCCCCCTCCTTCACCAGTGGCTTGTGAAACTCTCGACCGGCTCGTGAGTGGATGCTGGCCCAGCAGTACTCGCAGTAGTATTGCAGACAGGTGACGTTGGCACAGAAGAAGGGGGCGAACTTCCCCCCGCAGCGTGCTCCCTGGCACTCGTCGCACATCTGGTCGTCAAGGACATACGGCTTCACCTCCACCTGATGGAAAGCGAAAAGAGTAAGTTCAAAAAGCCACTTCTGTAACAAGGGCCGGACTGGGACAAAAAGTTAGGCCAGGGGTCATAAACTCACCCGGGCCACCCCTATTCATATAACAGATGTATAGGTGACTAAGCAATCAGCCACCAGTCAGAGCTTGTCTCTTCTCTGTCTTCAAAAAAGTCTCAATACAACAGTCAAAACAGAACTCCTATATTAGCGATCTGGTATTACATTGATCTAAACCAGTGGTTCCCAACCATTTTTCCTCTGGGACCCCTTCATACATATACTAAAATGCCGTGAACCACAGCAACACTTACTATAGCCTCACTGAGATTCAAACATATATTTTCCAGCAGTGTCGTGGTCAAGATAGCAACAGCAGAGTTAAAATTTACACACACAAACAGCATACATTCAAACAGTGTCCAAAGTCGGTCCTCCAGGGCCGCTGTCCTGCAGGTTTTCATTGTTTCTCTGCTTCAACACACCTGACTCAAATTAAATGGCTCCAACAGCCTATGATGTTCTGCACAATGACTCAATTTGAGTCAGGTTTGTTGGAGCAGGGACACATTGAAAACCAGCAGAATTGTGGCCCTCGAGGACCGGAGCTGGACACCCACTAAGGTTTTGAAAAATAATTTCAAACCAATTAAAAAATAGATTTAAAAGTAATTAAAATCCGGAATCTCCTGTGAACAAAGACTATAAGGTCGTGATCTCTTCAGATGGAGAAAGGTTAAGAGGTGGGAAGGAGGCAGACAAATAATAATAATAACATGCCAATGTCTTAACCTTCATATAGACAAAGTCTAAAACTTGTTATGAACCTCAAAGCCCTGTGATAAACAGTGTCCAGCACCCTTTGACTCGGAGACGAGGAATGCATGTACAAATCACCATACAATTGACATAAGGGTGGCAGCAACTAACCTTTTTTTCAGATTCGTATGAAAGACATTTTTTCCATCACCACGTTACTGTGCCTCTCAGCTGTTTTGTCCCCACAAGCATTTGCTTATTTTGACAATTAAAAAAACTTTATCACTAACATTTTGACCAATTTTAAGTGAGAACTGACAGTTAAAAGCTGCTTTGAAAAGTAGCGTATCATGGGTGCAGCATATTCTTCTCATCCAATTTACCACTGTGTCTATGATCTATAAAACTAACATATGCTGGATGTTATGGATGTTTTCTGTCCAATAACAGCCTGGTTTGTCCAGATGTGTTAGCCAGCATCCACAGATCCCATGCAGGCTCATCTCTGCACAGGTATCCTCCTTTCATCCAGAGAAATGAGTTTATCCACTAAGCCAGGAGACAAGAAATGAGAGCTTAGTCGTCATGGAGACGCCTCCGCATATGAGCACACAGAGATGGATTGCCGACCTTGTTACAATATGGCCACAAAATGAAAGGTTACGCTTCAACAGCAGGACACAGTCTTTCTGACTAAACTATAGAACAATATCAGCTAAAAGCCAGATAGAAAAAAGGTAATTCTGCCATGTTATTATATACTTATATCAACTCAATAGACATGAGGCTGATCTCAATAAATAACCCTCTATGCACGTCATCAAAAGCCATTTACGGTTAATGGAACTGTGATACTGAAGAAGGGAAATAAGTAAATAAAAGAGCATGTGGCAGCAGCTGGCATCCCCGTTTCATACCGCAGCTTTGAAGTCATGAATCTAAAGTATGCATTCCACTTGTGCTTCATTTTCTGTGGCCTGCAGTAACCATAGATTAATTCAGCCAACTTAAATCATTCTGCTATATTCCTGAAAATAAAAAAAATTTACATTATAAAACAAAATAAATGACTGCCAGTAAGCCATTTCAAGGACGTGATAAAATGACTAGTGTCTGAATTCAGACTTTGATGTCATCTTAAGTGTTGTTTTTGTTTGCTTGTTTTGAGCATTATTTGCATACCACCCAGTTTCAGTCACAACAGAAACAAACCAAACCCCCTCTGAAGATATATGACTATAGCTGAGGGTGGGGAGGGCAGCCCCGCCCTGCGAAGGCTTGGCTTCCTGGCTGACAACCAGTCTCCCTTGGTCACAGTCTGTCTTGGTGCAGCTGGCCAGTGTGCCTAAAATAAACATGTTTGCAGTGCAGCCCCAGTAGATATTCATGTATAGGAAACTACTATAATTAAACCAACTCTATGTGAGCGCAACTTGAAACATCTGTCAGGACTCCAGCAGCCAAAGGCCATAGTGATTACACAGCCAGGCATGGCCTTCCCTTATTGTAGGCTGCACGGAGCAGTTGGCTGAAGACCTGGCTATAATGAAAGCTCTGATACATTGAAGAAGAACTTGAGCAAAGTTCTGCCATAGGAATGAGTGAAAACTCCTGCTTGTGGCCGAGAGGCTGCTTTCCCTCAGAGGAGGGGCAATGTGAATGAAGCTCATGAACTCGCTCACCCTTTTGTCGATGTCGTTGTGTTGCAGCTGAACAAAGCGGGCACTGATTGCAGCGATGTAGCTCTGCTGATTGGAGAAGGCCACACGGCCGGCTCCCTTCGGATATTTGAGCTCTGGGTCGGTGTCGATGCCAGCGTAGCAAACACCTCCGTACAGCCGGTCCATGATCATAGCCAGCTCCACTGGAAACAAAACGGGAAAATGTGAGTGGAGGGGGATGATAGGGATTTTGCTTTTGTTGTACTTGATGTAAAATAAAATAAGTTAATTAATTAAGAAATCACTATTCATTTGAGCAGCATTTTTAAACTGCTGGGGGTAATTAGCTGGGGTCATATTGCAGACAAGTCAGCAATGCTTATCCCAGTAACAGAGACTGAACCTTCCATTACACCATGAATTCTTAACATGATGACCACTGGGCTGGCTTCCTAGAAACCCAAGATGAGGATTGCTTTCTCGCTGGGGGAACTTTCATTATGGCCTCAGGCCTCAGCACACAATGCCAGTCAATGTTATAAAACCAGTTTAGAGGCTTTGGGAGCTCACAGAAAAGATATTTGATTCATATCTGCAGGTTACCTGCACGAAGGGGCCGTGGCACACCCCCAACGAAGATGGTCTTGCGGGGATCCAGAGGCTGGGAGCCGTCCATGACAAAGTCACTGTCACTCAGGTTCCAGGGACGGATCTGAACCTGTGTATTAAAGATTTAAAAAAAAACTCTATTTGCTTCTGGTGGGTTTCTGACATGCTAGTAATGTTTGCTGGATGGCAAGGTTAGTCAATCCACCGCTGCAAAGACAGAGTACATAAACAGTGGAGTCGTGTCTTTCCTGTGTTTCTTAAAAAGCAGATTATAGACGCGCTGCATACAAAACTGCCTCTCTGCTCTGCTGCTATTTTGACCAGTGGTCTCTCATGGTATTGAAATTAAAAACATCATCTGGTCCCAAAAAACATTTTCCTCCCATACACCATAAAGAGGCCTCTATAAGGATGTTTTGGTTCCAAATGAAGGCGACTCTTAATCTCTGTTATACCTGTACAACCACAAATGGAGCACTGGAGCTCCTGGTGTTCTGCTAATGAGCTGCTCGTGCAATGGCAAACATTTCAAATGTTATTTCTTTAGTAAAAGAATATCTAATAAACTTGGGTTGCTGTGAAATTTCATGCATTCATTGTCCACAGAGGATAATCCTTTTTTAAAAGTTATTCCCTGAAATTTAAAGGGACATATTAGGGGAAAACATATATTAACAAGGTATTTTGGGGCATCTGAAGTCACTACGAACTGAAAAACACTGACAAATCACAACCCTTCCATTTTCTTTTCTATGTTACCTACTGAGCTGTTCTGGTAACATAGGTCATCCAGCTCCCTCCTTCTGCATCTTTGCTTTATTTCAACTTCACATGATTCTGCATTCACTGTACCTCAGAAGGAGAAAGCTAAAACTGTACTGCTCTCAAATGTTATTATTTGTATAGTTCACTTTTAATAAGAAATAAATGAGCTAATAATGCTTAACAAGTACTTTCTTTAATGTTTTCTATCCTAACAAGGAAATCTAGCTTCTATTTGTTTTGCCTTTACAGAAAGAAATGTTGGTGAAATATTGGCCATATGAGCAGCAGTTTTAATCTTAGCTGCTAAAAAACACAGTTAAATGGTTTATTGATATGATATGTGATGGAACGTTTACAACATCAATTGTGACAAAAGACCAGTGGCCCATCCAGCAACCTATTCTGTGGTGTGCTTTTTAACAGCATGGGCCAGTTCAACATATGACAAGATGGTAGCTTAGAAAGATTAGATAATTGATCCCCTGTCTTAGTCTTGACCATAGACCAGATTCTAAGTGTATGAGAACAAAATTGCTGTCAGATATTTTTCTCTTAGTTTGGTGTGTAGTCTGAGCTCTCGGACTATTTACTGCGTGCCCTCTCGTGCTGTAATAACGAGCTATGAGGGTTACTGAGTACTACAGATCTCAGACACTAAGGAACAGACGGATGGAGTTGGTCGTTGGTTAAAGCCCCAACAACCCCAAAAATGATCCGCTTGATTAGAGGTGTGAATGAATGGACAAATAAAAAAGCTCATACAGTGTCTCAACACTTTTTTAGTTAATATAGCATTTTGGTTGACTTGCAAAACCATTAATGCTATATGCAGAACCTCTATTGTTCTATTCTAGATATGCCTTTGTTCTTGCCATATCATAAAAAGCTTTGTAAACATGTGAGTTGTCATGCTATTTTTACTAGAGGAATTTCTCCACTTACCGGTTTGTCTTTGATGGTGGGGCTGGATACACATAGGTAGAGCTTGCCGTCCTCCTCGATGCAGGCGTCGATTAAGGCCTGAACAGAAGTCTCTTCTTGGAACAGCAGGAAGGCATAGCCTGGAAGAGCAAGAACTCAGATTTAAGGCTTAAAAATAAACACCAACAGTTTTATAACATGTAGTGTTTACAACATTCTGAGTATAATGCTGTAAAGTCTCTCTACTGGGCATGAATTGGTAGGTTTGAGTCTTTTCGGTGTCGCCATTGTACAATACACAACCCCATGACTAGGCTATGTACTTTTTTCCCCTTGTAACTTTTGATAGGTTCAGACAAGTAGGGCCCTAACGCAGCCATATGACTGCATGCCATGTTTTTCCACCCTTTTTCATCTGCCTGCTTCCCTGAATCGCACCAATCCTGCCACCTTGCTTCCTGTGCTGCCTCAGAATAGATGGTTGAGAGTGCTTCACTCCTGAAGGAACCATGCAAAATTGATCAGTCTTAACACACCACAGGTCATCCTGTGCGACAGGTCAGGTGGGGAGAGTTTGGTGATGTCCTTGCGAAGCAGAAAGAAAGAGCAATTCAGACAGTCTGTACTGTTGAATTATTCAGCATTGAGAGCAGAGACTTTATGCAAGGTCAGAGCTATTAAGCCATTTTAAGAGTGGCAGAAAACCGATTCAATAGGCAACATCCATCACATGGAGCTACAGGGGTTGGTGAGCAATTGGGATTTGATTTATAGACTGAATATCACAGAAAAAACTAAATCCAAAAGTCCAAATCCACTTTTTGTTTTGCAAAATACTTGGCTACAAGATATTGGTCCACAGTCAGCTCGAGTATACCACCTGTAACATGCATGTATCAGGGCAATATGAGATGCTGTTTGAGAAGGGCAAGTAGGCTGAGTACATAAGTGCAAAGATCACACCCCCACCCCATGAATCATTTCTGCAAAAGTATGCACTAACCTGTCACTTTAAAAAAAACTCATGTGTAAAAATGGCACACAACAATGTGTCGCTGTCATGTGAGGTGAGCGGGGAAAGACAAAATACAGGCCTGACTCAACAGACCCGGTCAAATGAGCTGAGGATGTGTCTGAGTGCGAGTGTCAGGGCAGGAGACGGGAGGGAGGATGGAAACACAAGTTAGGAGAAAAAGCAACAAGCGTCAAAGGTGGAGATCAGAGAAAAAAACAAGCAGGTGCATAAGCTGCTGCGTGTGCATGACATGGCATCTCTCATTACAGTGATGAGACAGTCTTCAGCAGTGAGACCAGTTATCTTGCATTATATGAGCAGAAAATTCTGCAAATTTACCATAAGCTACATGAAGCTAAAGCATTACAATATGATGCCTTTGAGGAAGAAAACTTAAGTCTTTGAATGCGATAGTGCTATGCTGTAAGCTACTATAAGTGACCATCTTATCTCTGTTTTTAATAGTTAACACCTATTAGTACCAAACATCACAATACACAATTCAACTGGACATGAAGGGAATTTTGTGTCTTGGTATCTGCACTCCACGTGCCTCATCATCACCCGACATTAGACCCCTGTCTCTGTGTTGCATAAAGTGTTTGTCACTGGGAGAAATCATGTGGTTTAGCAATGACATCTCCCTAAGAGAGAGAGAGAGAGAGAGAGAAAACAACTTGCATAGCAAAAAGGGAGGGGAAAAAGGCATGAAAAGGCAGAGTAAGCCAGCAGCTCATAGAGTCAGAGGGAGGGAACAGTGTGTTCCATGACCCAGGGCAGGAGGGAGACACAGAGGAAGGAGGAGGGAGAGAGGAGTTAGACAGATGGAAAGAGGGGAAAGGTGGAATAAGTGGAGAGAAGCAGCATGAATGAGTGCCTTACAAACCAAAAAGTTCAGAAATAGTGGGGAGGTGCTGGTAAGCAGGAGGTGCATGGGGGGCAGATAGAGTGTGGAGACTGATGAAAAAAAACTGACACTTTGAATGGACTTTCCCTAAAAGCTGCAGAAATTCATAAAAATAAACACACATCTATTTAATACAGGAAAAAAAATGCCATGTGAGAGTCACTGACACCTGAAAGGGCAAAAAATATTACACCATATATATATATATATATATATATATATACCAGGCTAACCTGCTTCTTTAAATAAAAATGACTGTCATGAATTAAACAAAATTCATATTTATAGAAAACAAAACACTCAGGATCTTCATGGATCTATCTGGTGATATTTGTCAATTATTATGGCTCCTCCTGCTTTAAAATAGCTCTAACTTGTGCAAATAAATGGCATCACATTATATTACAATGCATTTTCACTAATTTGGTTCAGTACCTACTGCAGACTACAAATTCCATGGGGCACTATGCCACTAATATTTAGTCGGAACAGCGCTGAGATTCTCATTTTCCATTAGCCTTGGGCAGTGCGGAGGCTTATGCCACAGGAGGCGAGCGCAGATCCACAGTTGCTCATGCCTGAGATTTATAGAGCATATTTGCTGAGCTCCCAACACTATCTAGCAAGCAAGGAATATGTGCACCAGCAGTGCTTTCAACCCTAAAGAGCGCTGTTTACAGATAAACAGAGAATTCCGCAGACTAACTAGTGACTTTGTGCATTTTTTCTTCTGCTGTGGAGACCAATAGTTTGACTCATGAGTGGCGGCACTGTTAGCCCAATGGTGTACTGCAGTGATATTTTGTCAAATTTCAGGGAAACTAGACAATATTTACTACCTGTAGCCAGTACTTCAGTAGATATATTTTCCCTTAAACAATGACTTACTTAGCCTTTAAAATTTACTAACAGAAAACACAGACAAGGTCTAGCTTTAGTTGGAGGCAGTACCATCTACCTAACTCAGCGTTTTAGAATTCATCTTTGTTTAAATGTTTAATTTCATTTTATTAATGAAAAAGTGATAAACTAAGCTAGTGCTAGCTATAGCATAGATTTAGCTTCATATTTAATTCACTGACAAGTGTAATAAGGAACAAAAAAACTACTGATAAGTCTTTAAAATGTAAGAAAAACCATGTAAAATCTGATCTTGACACACACACACACATACACACATATATATATATATGTGTGTGTGTGTGTGTGTGTGTGTGTGTGTGTGTATGTGTGTATTTTGTTATAAAGCCATATGAAAGCTCTGAAATATTGTGGAGGATGCTGTCACCTATCAGCTGCAGTGTGCTCTCTCACCTCTGGATGGTAGTGCAGGCAGTGGGAGAATCATGTTCTTAGATTTTTCCAGTGCCTTCAATACCATCTAGCCATCTTTACTGAGTGGGAAGCTTATGCAGGGGGGTGTTACCACGTCCACCGTCTTCTAGATCACTGACTATCTGACAGAGATTTGTTCGGCTGGGAAACATCCTATCTGATATGGTTGTCGGTGACATGGGAGCACCTGAGGGGACGGCCCTGTCACTATTCCTCTTCACCCTGTACACCTTTGATTTTAAAGACATCTCTGACTCTGCAGAAATACTCTGTAGACTCTGGGGTGGTTGGATGTATCAGAGATGGACAGGAAGAGGAATACAGGGAGCTGGTGAACAACTTTGTTGACTGGAGGAGCAGGAACTGCCTCCTTCTGAATATGAACAAGATGAAGGAGATGGGTATTGACTTTAGGAGGAGACACCAGTCCATCAGGATCCTGGGTGAGGTTGTAGAGAGCTATAAATACTTGGGTGTGGACTTGGACAGCAGACTGGACTGGAGGATTAACACAGATGCTGTGTACACAAAGAGGATGAACAGACTACTTCCTGAGGAAGCTCAGATCCTTTAATGTATGCAGCAAACTGCTGAAGATGAAGAACATCTTCAGCAGTCTGTGGTGGCCAGTGCCATTATGTAAGCTGTGGTGTGCTGGGGGAGCAGCATCAGCTCCAGGGATGCCAGCAGGATCAATAAACTGATCCATAAGGCTGGTAAGATCATTGGACTCAACCTGGAGACACTGGAGACAGTTAGAGACAGGAAGTCCCTGAACAAACTGGTCTCCATTATGGACAATTCCTCACATCTAGAGCTCTTTCTCACAAACTGTTGCAGCTCCGCTGTCATAAAGAGAGGTTTAGGAAATAATTCCTTTCTTTTACAATAACCCTGTACAATACGTCCTCCACATGTGAGAGGTGATCATCATCTCTGCATTTACCCATACATACCCAACAACCTATAATCATAGCTGTACATAGTTTGTGTGTATAGCTATTTTATTTTATTTGTGTGGTTTTTGGGCTTTTCTTGTACATATTGTGTACATTATGTGATAACTTTTTCCTCTAAATAAATGTGTCTAAAACCAAAGACATGGTCATCGATTTTAGAAAGTCTCCACCAACCCCCCCCATCTACTTTTATTAAAGCAGCTGCCATCCAGAAGGTGAACAGCTAGAAATTTTTGGGGCTGGTTCTTGACAACAATTTGTGTTTTGAGCCTCACATTTACGTCACCTCTAAAAAGGTTCAAAAGAGGTTATTGTTTTAAAGAAAGATTAGATCTTTTAATGTTTGCACTGAAATGTCTCTTTTTTTATAAAAGTGTAATTGAATCAGTTTTATTTTTTTTGTATTATTGCTTGGTTCAGGAGTTTAAGTCTGGCCAATAAGAACCATTTGGGTAGTTTGGTTAAAGTTACTGGCAGTTTTTTTCTATTTCTCTATATGTTCACACTTTTTTCTTATCTGTTCTTTATTTTAATCTGATGTCTGCTGCTTTAACAGAAAAATTTCCCTCACAGGATTAATAGTACCCACCCGTCCACCCGTCCATCCATCCATCCATCCATCCATCCATCCATCCATCCATCATTCCACACAATTAAGCCACAGAGCTGCATTGCTCTTTGGTGTTAGCTTCCACTTCTATTCATCTACATAACTATGTTGGGCAAAAGTCATTAAAAGGCAGTCATTACTGTAAGTAGTGACCAATCTCTTCCCAGTTACTTCATCAACCACTAGCTTTGTCGAAATCCAATCCATGATGGCTAGACGAAGTGAGCACAATCATGTTGTACACTTCTCCGGCTTTGATGATGACATTTAAATCCATGATTAACTTAGGAACATTCGTGTATGCAAACTCGGTTTCCACAAGACGGTTCAAACATCTGCTCAGTCCAGCTGACAAAGTGACCCAAGAACCATATCTGCAACACTACCAAGAAAACTTGAAAGGATGGATGACTTCAATCCTTTATGTAGGTCACCATACGTATCACGTGAGAGGTTTAAATCAGAAGAGGGAAGTGATGATGCCACAAAATGTAAATAGACTAGCTGCTGACAGCTGAAGGAAAATAAGAAGAGCAAGAGAAGAGGTGGGCGAAGGGAGACACAAACATCTGCTCTCCTTGAACAAATGTGGATGCTGAGGCTTTGGTCCAAATGAAAAAACAGTCAGTGATAGAGTAGAAGAGAAGAGTAATTGGGTGTCACTAATCATCTCAGTTTGAGTCACTCACTGGATATAATCCTAACACGAGGGTGAAAAGATAAACCAAGGCCTGGGTAATATAGAAAGATATAAAAATCTAGCTCATTGGTTTCTTGCAGCATTAGATAGATCTGTATGCAGATGACATTATAAAAATTGGTGATTGTTCAACCGTAGTGGAGAGAAGCTTCAGTTGTAACCTTTTGGAGGCTTGGTTAATACAGTATGACGTTAGCATTACCATTTTCATCAGTTTATAGCTCCCAGCATTCAATCATGCAGACAGCATAGCCCCCCCTCCTCCTCCTCATTTTATCCCCAGCCACAGACAGAAATAGCTTCCTAACATTTCAAGCTCATCACCAACAATAGCGATGACAGTGTTAAGGCAAGAGGGTGAAAGCTACAGCACCATGGTGATGTTTGTTTTTTAAAGAGTGAGGTGGTGAGCTGTGCAGTTTCAAATAGAGGTGCATCATTTTACATTGTTTCTTTATTACACTTTTAAACATCAATATTTGGCTGTTTTTGGGAAACAGAACAATTGGTTGGTTTAAAAGTTACTTGACAACTAAGTCAACCAGCAGGTACCCATGTCCACATGACCAGACACAACCAAATATTAAAACTTTTATGCTTTGCTTGTAAGTTCGTTAGGCTCTCCACTAGTTCCTGAGAAAATGTGTGTAGCTTTAAGTTTTTCTCTGCACCACATTGACCAGTTGCTCAGTCTTTTTTCCTTTGTTTTTTTTTTGCTAAAAGATGCCGTTTGATACCCAGTGTGAGTCACGACTTGACGCAAGTGCCACATGTTTAGGATCTGAGTCACATGGGAGTCATAGCAAACCAACCATGCCCCAATTGCTATATAGAAAACTTGGATGCATGCCTCTAACAGGGTTTCCATTCAAAAAAGAAATGTGGAGGAGACTACATTGGGCTGATTAGTAGTGTTACCAGCGGATAGTGGCAAAGGCTACACTGCTTGTGGTTGTAATTCAGTAGAAGTAGTTGTACTGAGCTTCTTTGAGGAAGAAGAAAAAAACTTGTTTGTCATCTTCATGGGGAAAACAGAGACAACTATTACTTAGAAACTACTTCCATCCTTGGGAATATCTGGGATGTCGTACTTAAGAGGATATCGATCAAAGGTTTTTATCATCTCTCATTTTAGTCTTTGTCAGATCAGACACAATTCTCAATGTTGCTTTGAGTCCCAGAAAAGTAAATAACAATTTAAATAATCATTTCAATCATTTATCAGATAATTTAAGATACTATGAATCTGTAGAAGTACATCATAGTTCGCAAATATTAATTACTGCCATACTAATGATTGTATTTTCACATGTAACCATAAAAGCTCATTTATAAGCATACAAATAGACCCTTCTAACCATCCTCTGCATTCATTTCATGGGTATTTCAGTTAGTTTTTAAAGAGCTTGCAAATGTGTAGCTGCATAGACCACAGCCATCTACTGCTTTGCCTCTTTTCATGTCTCTTGCTGAGAATGTGCATTATCATGATCTTATTCGCTGTCGCCAAGTTATCTATAATGCTATTGAAGACTTGGAAGTGAACTCTGAACTCTGCACCGCCCTCTAGCGGATGTCTTGTCAAACAACCATGTCAACATAAAGGACACATTGGGGTATGTGGGCAGTGATGTTTTGACTTTTGAAAATGACCTCTTATAATAGATTATAATTAATAGATACCAATTTACATATGCACAAAGAGCATAAATGAGCCTTAAGCTTGAGCAGACTTGCATCTGGTAAAGAGGCTACTGGGGGCTGTGACTGTCCACTTAGACTGCAGGGGCACCAAACCAAAACAGTGAGCTAAAAGACAATAAAACCTATTTCCTTAATTGATGTTTTCATTGTCACAAAGCCTTTTGATTCATTCTATGAAGGCTGATGAATGCAGCTTTAATCTCTTAATACAGCTTGGGCCTGTAGTTGTGCCCCTCCTGCTGTTTTTTTGTTGTGCCGGAGCATATATACCTGTTGTTGTAAAGCGCCGTTGCTGTGGAAGAGATGCACTTGATGAGGCAATGCTAAGATGTTTCAGATCAAAGGAAGGTCTACAGAAATGCTTAGTTTCCAACAACCCAGCTACTGACAATAATGTGCAATGAATGTAAAAAAGGAAACCAGAACTGGAAAAGTCCAAAAAAAAGTTGGTAACACAGTTATCTCATCTTTGTCTCTACTTCCTCCCTTTTTTGGCTGCAGCTCTCCCCAAGCACCACAAGAGCTTTACCCTTCGCCCTGAAGTAAGACTGAGCCACAATATGACTCATCCACACCAAAACACTTTCATAACTGTACAGACACATGCTGCAGGCAGCTTAATGCGAAGCAGAACGGAAAGTGACAGCTACCTTCCATTCGGTCAAGCTTGGAAGGACATATAACAGGAGGAAAGGTTGATGACCTCTAGAATTCTACATTTGTATATTACTCATTTCACAGACCACATGGCAACAGAACACACTCTCTCACACACACACGCGCACACACAAACACACACACACACACACACACACACACACACACACACACACACACACACACACACACACACACACACACACACACACCAACCCTGAAGCTATAGGCGCTAAAAATCTACCACCAGGCATTTGTCCAAGCTCCCTTGCCGTCAATGATGGAGAGTGTGATATAAACAGGATACTTCAATGGTTTTCCCACAGAGTTCAGGAGAGGAGGATCTAAATTAGAGTGAGAAAAGAACACTGGACAGATCTCTAGCCCCCCCTATGTCCTCTCCCCTTACATGGCGGCGTCCTCCAGCTACATTAGCTCATTCATTCCCCTAAAAGGATGCTTCATTTTTCCTCTTGGCTTTGGATGTTGGTGCAAAGCCTATTTAAAATAAACTTCCCAAGTATTAAAAAAATACATCAAGGGGAAGAGGGTGAAAAATGAGAGTGGGGGAAAAACCTGACAGATATTTTCACAGGTCCTCCAGATGCAGTATATTACCATCTGCCTATGGAATGCGAGTTATTTCCAGAGTGTCTTTAATAGCATCCCTAATATGACACATTGAAGCTCCCAAGCCAAAGGGAGTGATGCAGAGGCTCGAAGCAGGGTGATGCTACTGATTACTTACCCAAAAATGACACCTGAGACTCTTTGCAGTAAGAAAACAAAATTTCAAACTCATTCAAACAAACTGTTCTTGGCTCAAAACTCTTGGTGGCGAGTTAAAGAGTCATTATATACTGTAGGTGTCTCTCCATGGAATAACAACAGGGGTTTCAATCATAAACAGACACCTTCAAGGTTGCCCAGCTTGAGCCTTGACTTGTTGGTAATATGACCCTTTACAAAACTCTAGCATGGCGATACACCTAAGGTGTTATTTATTGGTGCAGACTTTGATAACAGATGGGAAAATAGTGAATCTGCCCAGAGAACCTGCTGTTACCTTTAGGTGGGAAGTAGGATTTGCTCTCAGCTTTGTGAGGCCAGTCTACCACCAGGTGCCCGTAACGACGGAAACTGTTGGTGATTTCATCTACAAAAACAAAGCAAAGACAAGAATAAATAAATAAAATGTTGTTTTCATAAAATTTGACCTACTGGTGCTTGTATATGTAATATAGATACAGAGGACTTGACATAGAGCCACACTCGGTGCTAAGACAGATACAGTTTCTGTTTTATTTCCCTGTTCCTGTTGCAGTACTAGTCACTGCATTAAACAGGAACACAGGCCAAGCACATCCAGTCTGAACTAGGTTGCCTGGTGGTGGAAACGCATGAATTTTTCACCCTGCTTAGGGCACACAGTATGCATGAATTCAGTAGTAAATGTTCTAGTTAATCTGCATACATACATGAAAGTAAACATCTCTTATTAAACTTAAAGTATTTAAAATGTCTGTAAACTTTAAAGTTTGGTTTGATTTTTGTTTCCCCCTCAAAACTTCTCCAGCTCTACTGGCATCAAAAATGGCATTTTCCTTTGATCCTGAAAAAGCTTAAGTTTTTTTCTTCTAGTATTGTTCTTTTTTTATTCTAGTATTGTGTCATTGTAGCTATCCATCCAGCAAAGCTTAATTGGCTTTTGATTCACACTAGGAATCAGCAACTGGTTAGCTTAACTTAGCTTAGCTTAGCACAAAGATTGCAACTGGGAAAAAGTTATTAGCATGGCTATATCAGCTAAAGTAATTTCCCATGAATATGTTCATTGTACTAAACTAACCTATTGCTGGCTTCAGATTCATATCTGATGCAAGAATTTGCATATATTGCCATTTTTCAGCTTACTCGGCAAAACAGCAAAAGTATAGAATTTAGCATTTCGTTATAATTTTGATAAACTGTCAAAAATCTGTTTTTCAGTCGAACATCATAAACAAAGCAGTTAAATTGTGCAGGAAATCCAGACTTTAGCTTAATTTAGCATAGTTTACAACAAAGATTGCTATTAGAAAAAGCTGTTAGCTTGGCTTTATACCCCCCCTTTATTAAACTAAACTAGTTTAAAATGTATCAGCTTATAGTACTAAACTGACTGTCTGGTTTTAGCTTCATATATAATGCACACATCTTTGTGTATTTCCATTTTTCATTTTACTCTGCAAGACAGCAAAAGCAGCTACACTTTTCTAAATTTCTTGCTAATTTTGATAAACCAACAAAAATCTGTTTATTAGTTGGCATTTAAGCTAAATAATAAAAGGGTACTGGAAATAAAGACTTTAGCTTAATTTAGCTTAGCTTAGAACAAAGATTGCTACATGGAAAAGGCTGTTAGCTTGGCTTTATAAGCTAAGCTAGTTTCCAGTATGTCTGCTCATGCTACTCATCTGACTAACTGCTAGTTTTTGCTTAATTAGATATTAATATTTAACGCATACAGCTATGCGAGTTGCCATTTTTTATATTACTAAGCAACACAGCAAACATATATCTAAATTTCCTTCTAATGTTGATAAACAGTCAAAAATCAGCTGGGAATGGAAATTTCCCAAAATGGATTTCCAAAGAATACAGGCTTTTTTAAAAGTTATAAAAGAAAAAAAAAACACAACAATTGGCTAAATAATGCATGTAATTAATTTTTATAAAAAGTGTCAAGAAAACAAAGTTTGCATATGTTTGTGTAACTGTAAGTGGCAACCTCCCACCCTACCAGAAAAAAACAGGGTGAACAGAGAGGCTTTCAACTGTGAAGGTTCTGCCCAATAAGCATCAGGAAAAACCTGCTGCAGAATGGTTTTAACTCAGAAAAGAGCCCAAAGCTGGTTGAACACCTTTCTCTTCACGTGGAAATGAAAAACAATCCTTTATTTACCTTCATCTATGTCAGGAGGGAGGCCTCCAACAAAGACTTTCCTAGAGTAGCGCTCCATCCTCTCTCCGTTTTGACAGCGGGTTGGGGAGTTCAAGCCTGGAGTCAAGGAGAGGTCACCATGGCCGTCGTCAAGGAAGCCATCTTCAAAGGGAAAAAGACAGGAACGACCTGGTGGAGAGGAAGACAGGAGGACACCAGAAAGACAGACAGGATAAAAGGGGAAGACAGAGAGGTGCAAGAGCATGAAGTAAGAAGGGAGGGAGGGTGTGAAAGAGACAGTGAATTTCTCACATATGGAAGCCATTATAGCAGCAGCAGTTATTATATTAGAAATTACTATCATAGGTCTGGCTAAACTCTTGTTTTTCAGCTGGTTTTACTCATTCAGTCTGACTCTTACGTAATAAAGATATTCTATAATACCTAAATAAGTAGATGTATTTCTGAAAGTTATGAAGAAAGACATCAATAATTTCCCAAGTTATTTTTATTTAGTGCAGTTTCTTACAGGAGCAACAGAAAATCTCTTATCTTTCAATGCATGTGAAACTGATGGAAAAATACAGAACTGTGAAAAAGTCCTGAGCCAGTCCTCATTTCTTTGCATTTTGCTTCCAAAGCGCCAAACTCTTTTGTAATCTTTTAAAGAGGTCTTGAGTATGCTAATGTTTCTCCAGACTTCCTGTACGTTGCTCAGTTTGTTTGTTTTTTGGAACAATGGCTTCTTTTTATGAGTCCAGTACTTGTACCTGAGCATTTTCACAGAAATAATTTTTTTATATTATTTCTTTTAAGCTACTTAAAACTTAACTTTGTAGGTAGCAGCTTGGTGCAAAGAAGCATCACAGTTAACACAGTTTGACAGGCAGAAAATATAATTTTTGCACCAACAAGATGATTTCCAAAGAGCTATTAGAAAAATAACTTAGCTTATTTCAGTGTGTGCCATATGTGCAGTGTGTCCTTTAAAAGTTTGACGAAACTGGACAAGTAGAGGAGAAAAAAAAGAAGTGTCCGGCCTTAGAAAAAAAAAAAAAAATCAACAGTAGATAAACGATATCTTAAAGTGACCTGACACAGAACCTGAGTGATGCATTTGGACCTTCAGTTTATCCACATACTGTTGGCCGAAGCCTCAACAGAAATAGTCTATGAAAAGACAGGCAGAACAGGCTAATGCCAAATGATACAAGAACTGGACTGAAAATTAGAGGAAAAAGGTCCGATGGAGTGACAATTCCTCCCCAGGTCCTAAACCTCATTATAGAAGCAGTATGGGATCATCTTGACAGAAAATAGATAAAATGCATTCAAATAAGGGCTTTGAAAAATCATTTTAAAAGCCTGGAGAATCATTCCTGAAGACTATTTAAAGAAATTACAAGAAAGCTTGTTTAGGAGAGCTCAGACTGCGTTTAAAGGTGGTCAAACCAGATTTTGACTTTCAAGCTTGTTAACTGAACAAACTAATTTTTGCCTCATATACTGTATTTCCATTCAGGTTTGCACATGTCTTAATTAAAGACTGCACCCATGCACTTGTCCTGTTTTTCTTGCCATATAAAAAGAAAAGATGGTTTCTCACAATTTTTTTTATTTTTTACATACAACCAGATGCATTAGAAAAGGCATACAATTTTCTTTCTTTTTCAAGAGAATGCAGATAGAAGATGCTCATATTCAGGGAATGAATGGACAGTTGAACAGCCAACTATAATTCTACAGTATACTACTAAGTATATTTATTTATTTTACAACCACATGTCCATTCATTTACACACAGTAAAATAATTCTGCATTTCCCTCTCTGCTTCGTTGTTCACCTACAAAGCAATGTTTGTCAAAAGTAGTTTTGTGAAGACAACAATTCATTCAAGCTCTAACATCTAATCCCCACAGCCCACTGCTGCCATGGCTTCACAAATGTTATACAGCAGTCTTTCTAAAGAAAGACAGAATTAGTAAATAAAAAAAAAAAGAAAAGAAAAAAAAGCACATCAAATCAGAGATGAGCCTTATTGGAATCACACATCTTTGCCTTTAAGATGATGAATTACTTTTGAGTCAGCATACTGTCAAGAAAACCCCTGGAAATCAATTCTGGGATCAGTTCAATCAAACAGGTTTAGTTTTTTATTTTGGTGGCAGAGTTGTGCTAATCTCAGAAAAGCCAGTCCATCTCGGTTGGATCATAAAACCACATGCAATTCATCCATCTATATGCATAGATTTTCTGATTTTAACTGCTGGGATGCATTTTTCCCATTCTGCTCATATTGGAAACATTACAGATAGAAAGACTGACTCAGAATAGAGAGAAAAGAAAAATTTCCCCTGTTACAATCAAGAAAACAAGATTCATTTGGAGAGGTTTGATGGACCCTTGCCCCTTCCTGATTAAATGCACAAGATGGGAAAAAGTGTGTCAAAACTAATATGATTTCAATCAATCACAGCACAGATGAGAAGCGGAAGCTGACACCACACTAAGACCCCTCTCAGCCTCGGTGCGAGACACTGCCGACATGGCAAGCAGAACCCCAGATAAAATGCCACAAGTTACCTCTTCGGCGGCCATAGCTCCGGGCTGCTTGTCAGCGCAAAGTTTGGGAGTTTGTGGGAGGTGGGGACACACAAGGAGAGACAAAAGGGTTGGGGCAGGAACAAGGACAGGAAAGAGATACAGATACATGGGTTGTGTGGAAATAAACCAAACCAGGAACATTACTAAAGAAACAGTAAAACTACATGTGGTCACGCCTGAGCTTCAGCAGTGGAAGGAGTGATTCTAACAGCCTGGCAGCGGCGTACAGTAAACCTGCTGCACCTGCCTTGGCAACAGAGCCATGCAGACACTGCACGGTTAGGAGGGCAAAAGGTGAGCTTTAGCCACAGAAACGGTGGAGATACTTAGCAGCATAATGCAATGCCACGTAGCTGGAGATTGTAATCACAGTTTAATGAACCCACAACAGTTGGAGTCTTCTCTGAATATTCACAAATGAGGCCATAAAGTTGAGTGCACGTAGGACCGGAGGTAGAGCAGGTTAGTCATTATCATGCCCTGGTAAAATATTAAAAGTGGCTATTGGGTCAGGAAAAGCAGGTCAGATGAGAATGGAAACTTTCCAGAGGATAAGAAACATGTATGGACATGGCTGGTGACTGGAGGATCTGAGAAGAACATGGAAAGATGAGGAGGGGGGCAGTGGATAACAGGTTATGACATCACAGCTGAGCAAATTTAAATCTACAGCAGGGTAAAACGACAATCCCATGGTGGTCACAAAAGTCAGTCGTTCCCAAAATGATCTGCGTTATCTTCTCAGTAGTGCTTATTATTCTGCTGCGACTTGGCAAACTGAATGAAACAGATAACACGGACTATGAACTCTAGTTGTTGACTTACAGGAAACAAGGCAGTTTATATTGACATAAAAAAAAATTAAGGCACACTGGTTAGATTGGTCTTCCTACAACAATCTGATAACATTTATTTTATTTTCATATTACCATTGGGATTTCTAAACAACTCCACCTCATATTCTCTAAGGTTGCAAGGCTTTTTTGCCATCACTACAGTGTTTATAATCTCTTCAAGATAAATAAAAATGGAATCAGCACTTTAACAAGGCCATCATTTAGTAGTTTCATGTTGAAGCGGACAGAAGACACAAAACTATATTATTTAAAAGATCGGGATCCTGGCTTTATAAGACATACTATACATGGAAAAAAGATAAATACAGTTGCTGTAACTAATTAAATGAAACTTCCCTGGTGCTGTACATGACTGCCCACTGCTACTTGTGGCTGTAACTAGTGATGGGTCAAAAGCAGAGGGGCTAATTTCAAGGTTTCCCTGTGATATGTACTGACAAATAAAGACTTCTTACGTCTTCTAACGTCCCTGTATAGCAGATGACGGATCAGACTAGATCAGATGGGCCTTTTTTCCCCCTATACCATAGGTTTCCATCAGTTTTGGACCCGAGCTGTTTATTGGCAATGTCATTGAATGTATATAAATTTTCTAAAGAAAATCTTTAACTCGGTTCTTTTGGCTAAATTGATTATCATCCTGATAAAAGAGCCACAGCATCATCTGACCTTCTTACGGCTGCTGCAATGAGATCAATGACTGTGCAAATTTGGTTGTTTTCTTCAGTTATTTTTATATTTTTCTTTGAACTAAACAAAAGCTCTCTCATCTCCTTATCTGATGCAGATTCATAACTGGATTTCACTGTCATTCAATCGTCCACAGCTCATGACCGTCTCTCTTTGGGCCACTGTTAGCCTTTTTTTCCTGTTTGGCTGTTACAGATGGTTTATGGTTGAACCTGTATGTTTCCTTTTTTCAATTTTTGCTCAAAGTCTTTGCTGAACCAATTTCCTTTGACAAATTTGGTGTTAATTTAATCCTTTCCTTCGTTTTAACTGACAGCTCTCTTGTTGGGGAGATGCTACCACAGCTCATAGAGCTTTTTTATATATTTTTAATATTTATTTTATTTAGTTACTGACGGGAATGCTGACTTGGTTTTATTTATTATTTTCAATATGATGAGCACCTAAACTTTGCAAAAATCCACAAGGGCAATAAGGATAAAATGTTTTTAGTTTTTGAATACGAAGACGTGTTTCTGTCGAAAGAAAGAAGATGCATTCAACCCAAAAAACCCTCTCCCTCCACTGATGCATATCGATGGAAATGCAATTTTTTTCAGGTAGCAGATCAGCAACCATGTCAACCTAAGAGCAAATTGTTGCACGGTAGGAAACGGTCCATAATCTCACACACACAAAAAAGAAATTCATTCTGCATCTCAAAGAAAAGCGAAAAGATGCATTAAGTAAATAAATGAGTTACAATGAGGACCACAGTTTCTTTTTTTATGTTTCTGAGGTGAAAATGAACCTTTAAACTCAATAAAGCTCACTTTTTTTTAATAGCACAAATCACCTAATCTCTGAAAAGTTCCCACAAACTGGTTGGATGGGAAACCCGCTGGGCCGCAAAATGAAACTACAAAGGTGGCTAAATGCATTGTAAGACAGTGCAAATGCCAACAAACAGCAGGAGAGGGTAACTGCACTAAGCAGACCCTTTTGCACTTCTAAACTTTTCAGTCACAAAAGCAGACTAGTCGCCTCCAAAACCAATATGGGCCTTTGCATTGTGAGGGCTCCATTGCCCCTCTGGCTTCACTCAATGAATATATTGTCTATGAGTCTCTTCTCCCTGTTTATGTTTTCATTAAAAAAAAAGATCTGGTTCTCCAATGCAAAAAAAAGAAAAACTAAAAAAAAAAGCATAGTCCCTCTGCTTTGCCCTCTCACTGTCTGGCCTTGGCAAAAACAAAGTCACCTAGCAACCGGGGCAAAATGAAAAGAACTTTGAGCTGGGAAACCATCGGATGCCTCCGTGAGAGAGAGAAAGAGAATATGACCCAGAAGGGGAGGGAGGAGGGGGAAGTGAGGGGCTAAGAATAAGTACAAACTTCAAACTGTGTGGCGTCTGGAAGACAGAAAGTGTTTGAGAGGAAACTGGGTTATTCCTGTGGGCATGATGAGTCTAATATGTCTTCTACTCTGCTCGACTTAAAAGTTTCAAAGGCAATTTCTACTACGTTGTCAAGTGAACAACAACAATAAACCTGGAGGGAGGAATCTTCTCCACTTTTACTGTTACTGCCATTCAAAGAAAATAGAAGAAAAATCATTTTCATGATGCCTCAAAGCTGAAGAGGAAAAAATGGAGGAGAAACACTGAGTAAAAATCTTACGTTTTAAAAAAATCCTGCCTGTTGACTCACATCACAGTTGCTGTTTGATAGAGACGGCTCTGTCAGAATTATGAGATCTGGACAGATTTGTGCTTGCTTCAGCATAATCCCTGCTCACCCCCACCCACCCCGCCTGCTGTCACCGTTGGTTATCTGCCTGCCGGTGGGACACTGATGAGAAATATAGTCTTACATGTTGGGGTGTTTTTAGAAGCGCTATTTCAGGTCAAGTGTACTTCCCACAGGGCTAGAAGGTCTGACCAAGGTTCACGATCTCAGGGAATACAGGCATTGGCAAAGGGTTGGCAGGTGTGTCCAGCACAGGCTCCTGTAGCCAGGGCACGTTTTTAAATCACGAAACACCTCCTGTTCACGGTTAAGTTTCGAGCATGTGAGACAAAATGGCAGCAGTGACATTCATCTGCATATCTGAAGCATTTACGATGCAAACGTGACTTACTATTCAGCTGCATTATGTGATCTGCTCCGGGATGATGGATGTTGAGTCCCATACGCCCTGAGACAAAAAAAAAAAAAAAAAAAAAAATTATTAAATGAAAATTTCTGATAAAAGTCAGCTTGTTCATTTCAATCTTCCACTCTGCTGTGTGCAATGTGACAAAGCTAATTACAGTATGATGAATATGAAATGAATAAACAAATGAATCAGAAGTCATACAAGGGCACAAAGACTAGAGGCATGAAAAACAAGGTGGAGGCATACATTCCTTTGATGTTCACGCAAACAAAAGCAAAAACAAAGCGAGGAATTCAACAGAGCTGCTATCATTGAGGTGTGTATGTGTTACATGAGCCCATCTGTCAGTGCTGTCATGGGAAGAGAGTGGCGTGGGATGCCTAACCACAAGACTTCCTGGTTATCTCTACCTCTGTTTGTCTTATGCCGGACGAGGCTAGAAAAATTAACTTGTCGAAAAAGCAAATCTGGTTTTAGATAAAATACAACACATATGTCAATATTCCCCCACTTCCACACGTGACATGGATATGGTGCAAGCCACTGTGACGCAAACATGATGGCATGTCAACTGTTTCATAATGTGAGCACATAAGACAGATAGAAGACTGTGAGGAGCCCCCCCCCCCCGGCTTGCAAACAAGAGTGGGAACCAGCAGTTAGGCCTGGGCCGGGAGGCCACCCTGCAGCTCCACAGATGTGGATTTCCACACTCAGAAAAGTCAGAATCCAGGCAACAGAGCGTGACAAGTATGAGAATGCACGATGAACACGTAGATGTGCGACACGCTATATGAACTTCTGCCACATTCGTTTTTGCCATTTTCAAGTGATTATCACAAACATAAAACCAAAACACTGACGCTGTGGGGTGATATTTAACTATCCAAAAGGTGCTCCTATTTGATAGTCAGGCCATGCTGTCATCCAAGTTCAACACCCCCAAGGAACAGCGGTACTGAAATGCGTATTGGTAAATGTGTGGGTGGCCTGTTTGTTAATCCTCCAGACAGATTAAAAGTTTTCAACTCATAGTTCCCTCTCTAGGAAAGAGAAGACATATTGTACATTCAAAGCAGGCACACTTTAACTAAACATTTGGCAATCAAATGTGTGACTTTGCTGATTGGAAAGCAAACGTTGCAACAAACATGAGGTCTGAGCTCGCCTTTCTGTCTACATTCATCATTAAGGGTGACACAGGGGGACAGTTGCCTTCCTGAAGCCTTTAAATAACTCTGGGCATGTGCCATCTGGTTTCCCCTGGAGCTGAGTGGCAGGGCCTGAGGGGCCCCTGCATGGCGGCTGCTGCTGCTGCTGCTGCCACTGCTGTTCTGGTGACATTTCCTCACAGAGAACCTGAGCTATTCTCAGCCTCTCCATGGTGGTCGCATTTGGGGACGGGAAGAAACGCAGCACCCGCTTTATTGACTGCAGATGACACATCTTCACCCATCTGACTTGATCGACAAAGTGGACAGTGACATTGTCCATCACAATCCATTTGGGACGTAGCGCCCTTAATGGGGAGGTCTAAGATATCCAAATCAGAAAAGATTATTAACAAACTGAAACATTTTGTAAACTTTGTCTTCTATTGACTGACATTTAACACATCAGCTAAAAAAATGTTGTTCTTTTAGTTCCTCAGCAACAATATGAAAATGACAACCTGTAACTACCAACTGAATCCCACCTGCAGCTAATCTCAGCTTCTGTGGTTTTGCTCCTTCTGGTCCACATTACCGCACATACTTAAACCCCCTAGTAACACCTCTAGAAGAAAGCCCCAGCAGACGTTATGAGAAAAAGAGTGGGAGTGCTGACAGGAAGGTGTGGAAATATTAGCACTAACGGAAAAGACAACCCTTGTGACAACCTTCTTAATAACAGAAAAAATAACAGACAAGCAAAGAAACAAAGCATTTCTATTACAAAATGTATCTCTGTTTACCACTAGGGCTCACTTCTTCCACGTTATAGATGACAAGTGGGCAAAACTACCTTTGACTATCAACCCATACCCAACAAGCACAACTTTATGAAACATCTGCCATATTTACTGCAGTACCATGCTATACTAAAATCTAAAGTTTCCTAAATTAAGAAACTTTAAGTTTCTTAAATAATGTTGAGAACCAGGCCCTGGGGAAGACTCGTCACTCCATCAGATCTGCTGTTACTGATTTTTAGTCCAGTTCTTGTGTCGGCAAACCTCAGCTTTTTCCCCATGTTTTCTTTCTTTAAGAATGTCCTCTAAACAGCCACCCTACATGGAAACCATTTCTGAAAATCATTACCTAAAATCCATCTCTCAGGTCTTGTTTTAGGTCTTTGTTGGATTTTCTTTCTATTTCCTTAGTATGTCACTGTAAGATACAGATAAGCTTGCTGCTTCTTCTTTTGCCCACTTGTACAATTTCTTACATTTAAGAACTGACTGCACACACCATGCTGAGATGTGCACACTTTCAAGCTATCAGCTGCAAAAATCCTTCAGTTGGTCAAACTGTGTTATCTCTGACATTTTGAGAAGATGCAGTAACAAAGTGTCTATACTGAAAATTAGTGACAAAGATCAGCCAATGTCCACAGAATAGCTTTGAAAGACGTTCAAAAAATCTGGAGAAGTTTTAGAACCTTGGAAGGATAATACAAAGAACAAATAAGTGGCTTGAGATTTTTGTGAAGCCCTGTAAAAGAAATAAAGATAAAACTCTTAGGTGTCCTTCAAATAATTAGCTGTTAACCCTGGAGCAGTACTTGGCAGAGCATCATGGTTTCAACAGCTTTCACAGTTTGTGAAATCTGGACAAACTGCTAATTTAATAAAAAAAAAAACAAGCTCAGACTTGTTTTGTAGCTTAGACCATATATGCTTGGTCATGCTTACAGGAGTCTTGACTGTTTCACCACAACAAAACAGTGCACTCTGATAATGTTGGAGGCAAGGTGTGATCTAACCTTTAACACGGCCAATAAACACATCAGCTTATCTCAGCGCAGTCATTAAAGGCCGTTTAAAGTACAGGAACATCCCACTTTAGATCAAATCATCTCATGTGTTGCTAACTATGAGGGCTCAGAAGTTCAAGAGGTCAAAACCAACTTATGGGTGGAACATTTGACAAACCAAATACTGCCCTTTGACCACATTAAGCTCCTTAACGAAAAAGAAGACAAAAAGAAAAGGTGTTTCAAGCAGCATGATCTAAACTAAACCTCTGTTCTTAACTTAAAGCTTCACAGAGCCCTTCACAGCACAACTTCATCTTATGAAGAGATATAAGTGCAACATCTGGGCTCTCCTGTTGAGAAGGTTTTCAGGGAAACACCCATTCATTCCTTTTAGAGAAGCACACAACTGAAATGGGACTGTTACTCATCGGACCTGAACTGTGCTTAAAATTCATATTTTCCATTTTCCATTGACCGGTGGCTCCGTCTACAGGTGTACGAAGCCAAACATTGTCAGTGTTTGCTTTCCCCTCAACGACTTCCTTCAGTTACAGCTCAAACTATTCTCTACAGTAGCATTATGCCATTTCACATAGACTGCTTAAGTAATCCTTAAGAGATATATTAAATGCTGTGTCATATACTTAATGGTTTCCAGGTGCGAGGATTGATAGCTCTAACCAGTCTGCAAGCCGACTGCTAAGCTGTAGCCAGAAGTAAGTCACCCTAGCATCAACACCTACCCAGAAAGGATCCAGTTCATATGCTAAATCAATTAGCAGTGTGTCATCTCATGTCACTCTCCTCAAGTCAACCAGTAACACTAATTATCTTTAATCTAACAATGTATAAAGGAACCCATTACTTAAATAAAAACAACTTGCAACCCTTTAAAATTCAACTCCTTTGAGTGCTGCTGTCAAACACACCCAATGACTAAAATGCAAATTGTAAATGACATATGAGTAAGACCATGTGAGTCAGGGCAGCTGTGGCAAAGTGTGTGTTCAGACCCACACAATGCTCCCACAAGGATTAAAGGGACTTATTAACACTTCTGGATGTCTCAAGTGGTTAGTGACAACAAGTTGTGTGGATGTGCAGACAGGCTATCTGCTGAACTGTCTTGTTCACTGACAATGAAGGTTGACAGCCTCAGATAGGGGTATGTGAGGTGAGGGTACTTTGCATGGAATGTCACAGTCGATTTGCATGTCAGCAACAATTTGGATGTGCGTTTCCTGCATGTGTGTGTTTGATAGTGATGCTTTGCTGGCAGCAGCAATGGTGGCTGTTGTCAAACTGGTGGTGTTTTTTCAGGCCAAGGGGAGAATCTCTGATGTGTGTGTGTGGGGATGGGTGCTTCATTCTATGCACATGATCTCAGCTGACCCAGTTCAGAAACTACATGAGACTAGTGTTTGTGTGTGCGTTCATGATGCAGCAAAAAGGGTCCGTTTGTTCTGCTATCCCTGTGGACCTGCTTTCAAATAGGAGCTTTTAAAAAGTTTGAAAGATTATCAGGAATACAGTGTCTCTCACACAGAGACAAACACTTCGAAGTCGACTCTTCTCCAAACACTTTCAGTGGAGGACCCACTCGTAATCACATAAAAAAGTAAATGCTTTTTCTTTTTTAAAGGGGAAAAAAAATACCCTCTTTCTCTCTCTCACACATACACTAGGACTCGTAAAACACTCAAGGAATAACAGCTATTCCAGCCACAATGAGAAGTATGCAAGAAATGTCTGTGATGGGATGGATGTGGGTGGTAACTATAAGGTTGGGATTGTAAAACCAGACCTGCTGGGCTACTTAGTTCTGACTGGTGGTAATCAGCGAGTGAGCAGTCTCCCTATAGTGAGATTCCAGACTTAAAACAATAGTAAACAGTCAAAGAAACAACTTAATACAAAACAACAAAAAAATAACTTAATTTAAAACAAAAACAAAAACCAATTAAAGCTGTGTTTAAGTCAGAACCCAACAAAGTCATATTAGCCTAAAATGCTAACACCTATAGCGTTTCTAGATTGTTTGCAAGCTAACATGGAGAATAAAGTAAATCTGTCAGGTTTAGTAGTGGTTAAGGTAGGCTTGTAAAAATGATGAACCACACATTTGTACACTGTTATGCATATTTCTGCTGCCAATGTCCTTTACTAGCTTGAAACAAAAACTGTTAGCATCTCAAGTAAGCTAGCTATAGCACAACATAGCAACAACAGCCATTTCCAAGGAATGTAGCAATGCAAAATGTTGATGTGATTGACTAATTAACATATTCATGACTTTATGTTGCATTTGAAATTTACTTCCGTTTGCTTTTCTCTACTCTGTTATATACTGTACTATACCATACTGTATATAGTTACTACTATACTACATACTATACTATACTACTTTACTGTTTGGGGCCAGATACAGCGGATAGTGAATGTATTCACCCCATTATTTTAATTATTTTTAAAGGGATTTTATGTAAAAAAAAATCTACAAAAACTGTTCAAATCTGTGAACTTAAATGAAATAACTTTTTGTTTTCTAAAACTAAAACAAAAAGTAAAAGAAAATACAGCTCAGCTGAATTCCAATTTAATTGTTGTAAAAAAAAAAATTGTGAAAGTTCTCAACAACAGACAACTAGAGCCTGCCCTAGAGGCAAGAATTTGACCTAAAGGTCACTAAATGTGTAGCTTGTAATTTTTTAAAAAGAAAACTAAAAAAATAAAAAGTTTCAATAGTAACAATCACATCAACAGCAAATTCGAGTTCAATTAGCTGATTTGCTAATTGAAGTATACCCACTGACTGAAAAACATCACCATTCATCTGCAGTTACATCCTCCTGAATCCTCTTCCTTAATAATTAACTTTCTAACGACCATTATTCCAGTGTAATTATATGATAAAAAATACCAGTTAATGCAAATGAAAACACAACTTTGTAAGGTACTCCAGGTCCAATTCAACTCTTTGTGAGTCCATATTTATTCTAGACTGAGTTAAGGAAACAATTAATCTAGTATGATATTAAAAACTATGAGAAATACTACTAAATCCTAACAATGACCACTTCGATGTCAAATGTTATCACTGGGTTGAACTCCTCTTCTACAATTAAACAAACAAAAGAAAACACAACATCCTTCCTATCAGCTGACATGAGCACATCACTGAGCGTGTTAGGCTAACCTAACCTCAGCTCTTCAACCCAGCTTACACTTTGCCAGATTTTCTCAATGACAGGAAGTTAGTTTGTTAACACATAAAAAAGACCAACCTCCTTCCACTGTTTCTGCTGGTTGCCTCATATCTTATACACAGAAATGCAGACTTAAATTAATAACATAGAAAACCAGAAAACGGACTACTTAAAGTTTTACTCAAGAAGATGGCTCATTACTAGTTTGCAACCAAAAGTCTACTGTGTGCATTTTTTTATTAACAGATTAACAATATGTCATAATATGTCATGGGACCATGCACCTTAATTTGTAAAGATGTGTTCTAAAATATGTCATGACTTGAAAACACAGGGCCAACCTCAGACACTGAGTAAGGTATGCTAACATGGGGGAGGTTCTCTGTGGTTTGCACAGTAGCTTTCTGCCCCACACAGCCTGCATGACGACGACAGGGCGAAGCATCCAAAGAACGCACACTGCCCTCCCTGGCTTTTCTCATATCTCCTCTGTGTTTGTTGTGCTTTGACAAACACTAGCAAGGGAAGCCCTGCAGGACATTACGACACCTTACCACTGAAGCTGATTATGGAGGGCGATGATCACTTTGCTGAAACAATGCATGCTCAGCACAAGATTGGGAAAACAGACTCTATGGATGGGAAAACTACATGCTTGGCTCATTATACACCCCTCCCACCGATCTTTCCATTGTTACGATGGGGGAAGCATTAAAAAAGCAAAACAAAACAAAAAGACCTACACCAAACGTGACAATGCCCCATCTGGGAGACAGCAGGTTTTACAATGGACACGTGACTAGGGCTGCAAAAATATTGACTTAGAAAGCCTGACAGACATTAAAAGGCCTTAAAAGGGTGTGAAGACAGGTTTTTAAGTCTGCATGAATCCAGAGGTTCTTCTTATTTTCCAAGAGATAAAAATGCATTTTTGTCTGAAAACATACCTCACATTGAAAAAAACTGTTGCTTAGCAACACTGATTAAATCCTGAGGATACAAATCAGTTTGTTCAAGTTCAAGTGTGGTTTCTGTGGCAATCAGTTAACAAAAAACATATTTATTCAAAAAAAGAAAAGTTATGTGACATCAAGACATGATCGACCGATTCTGAGCAGTAAATTGAACTGATAAAATATGACAAAGGAAAGGCATTTTGTAAATTAACAAAACCACTGCATCTACACACACTCACTCACACAAACACAGATCATGTGAGATTTTGCAGGTAAGGTTTATCATGTTAATTACTCTACAAATTTCAGGCACAGCATGATGATTCAAACTGGATTGGTTAACAGATTGGCAAATAAAAAACAAATCAAAGACGATGTATGCCCATGAAGCAATAAAAAAAGAAACCAAAACAACAACAACCTAAATTGGGTAAGCATGGATGTATGAATATTCCTAACCTGCAAAATGATTCCTCCATATAATATCAGCGATAGTCATTGGTGGGCCACCGGCAGGGTGTGGTTTACCTTTGTCATGGTCAGTCCTTATCATATCCATTAAGGAATTCTCCAAAGAGTGCAAGCTAAAAGCATCAAAGGGCCGATTCCGGTCCTGCAATACAAAAACATAACAAAAAATTCAGGAAGAGAGTAAAAACACTGGATCGTACAGAAAACAAGTAAAGTGAGGTACAAAGTTTAATGTTAATTTGGCTGCCACACTTACAGTAGTCCAGTAGAACGCCTATAAACTTTATTTAATATATATAAACGTCATTAGAAGAGAAATTGAGAAATTTTCTAAAATGAAAAAAAAACACCCTTCAACCTGTAGATTGTTCATTATTATTGTTCACTGGAAAATCTATGAATTAACCAACTTTGTTGTTTTTAGAAAATAAAATACATACATATATACATAAATATACATACATATATATATATATATATATATATATATATATATACACATACATACATACATACATACATACATATATATATATACACATATATATATATATATATATATATATATATATATATATATACACACATATAATTATATCTAAGATCTATATAATATATAAAAGATCTTTTAAATATTTGTACATCTATTCAGAATCGCCCACATACACACTACGATACATCTAAAAAATAGTGTCTGTTAAATTATGTTGAGAGATCAATTTCAACCAGAGTTATGATATAAGAAATTACAGCATACTTTTCCCATGTGTATTGCCGTCATGTTTGGTGCATGTTTGGTGCAGGAAGAGACAGTAAAAACCGATAATTATAAGGTAAGTGCAAGCAAACAAGCAAAGAAACAGAAAACGAACAAACAAAACAACTTTCTTGTTGTTGGAAAAATGCACCCCATCAACTAGTCAAATAATTATATTACAACGTGACACATTTGGTTGCTGAAGAAACAGAAAAGTTGTAGGAGTGATTAAAATCCACCAAAAGCAGATTGAAGTTCTGCCTCCTGGTGGACAGGAGGACTAAGACACCCTGGAAATATCAGACCTACTGTCTTGTGGTGGACAGGATAGGAATTGTTTTTAGAATGGAGAAAATAATTTATGTGGCGTCTTCTGGTGATAACTTATTGTTTTGTAAAAAGTTGTATAAAAACCACCTGAGACATTACCTGCATTTTGTTACAAATATATGTTTATAACTTTGTTTTTTACAATATTTGTACATGTGCATTTAAAATCAACTGTTTGAATTTGCAGTTATAAAAAGTGTTTTGTTAAAAATGTTTATTTTCAAACTAAAAACAATCAAACTTTTTCCTACAAAGATTTTAATGTTTTTGTCTTATATTAGGTCTAGTGTGTTAACACATCTGGTCAAAATAAAAGAAATAATTGTAAAATCACACATGAAAAGAATACCAAGCAAAGAAAGGTAAACTGTTTTAAAGGTGAAAAATGAAGATAAAAAAAGTGGTCAAAAATGGCAAATTGCACCATTTTTTGTAAAAAAAAAAAATAAAAAAAAAATTTGTAAAAACAAAAACAAAAAAAAAGGGAAAAGGTAGAAGCCCAGTTTGCATCCTTGGCTTACTGGGCTGATATAAATTAAAGATCTGGGCCGAGATTCTACAGGTAAAAACAGAAAATATGTGTCAGCCCGGGGGAGGACGGATACTGCAGATGATGTTGACAGACATGCGAATCTTAAGCTTTTTCACATTCGAAAAGCAAATGTAAGAAAGTAAAAACATGGATTCCTAAGTTGGGGATGCCAGAGGCAAGATAAATCCATCATCTATGCATCACCTGTTCAGCTTTCTTGTAATTATTTAAGTATTCCTCGTTTTACTGCTGAGCCTCTGGAGGTTTGCAGCTTCTAGTCTGGGCGTCAACTTAGCAAAATTAAGCTATCATTGAAGCTTTCTGCTTTGTTCATTACCACTTTATCAACAACTTATTCTCCAAATTGATGCATTAATAATTTTGGATCTAAAAAGAGACGTCTCAACTTCAGATCTCCAAACATAATTAGTTGTGAATAAGAAAGAGGCAGAGAATCCTCAATAAGAACCAGCAAATATGTATATCAATTTTATGTTGATATATTGGGCTAATTGAGCTAATTTTCATATCATCTAGTGCTAACATGGCTTACAAGGCTAATACCAGCAGAAGAATAAACTCTATTCAATAGAAACAAGTTAAACTAAAGTTCTCACATTTTAACAAATGCGTGTGTAAAACTGTCTAAAGTTACATATGATCAAAGAAGGAGTATGTTAGTTATGAAATCAGTCTTTTGTCATCAGTGTGACGGGAAATCAGTTCCACCTGATCCGACAGGTTTTGAACCTGCCCTCAAGTGTTTAAGCTGGTTCCTGTGCAGTCATGAGGTGCTAACAACTGTTGTTTGTGCCTGATTAGGTCTTTGCTTTTAAATCTCCCAAAACCCCAATGACCTCATAAGGCTGGCTGGTCCACTCCAATCCAGAGTAGCCATACTAAAATAAGACACCTGAACCACTTTCTGTTGATTTAATGTTTTGCTTCCCACGATGTGAGAATGCATTGATGGGAGCAACATGTGTGCCAAAGGTAAGGCCAGAGAGCGCACCAAAGCTGAGCTTGGCAGCTGTGTCCTGTGTCCGCTGGCCAAACTGGGGCCACATTGTTTGCACACCATGGCTATTGTTGCCCATTCGGCTGAGCATTCAAAAGCGTTATTCCCCCAACTCTGGAGCCGACAGCACCAAGCAGATAAAAATCTGCCCACTTGGTACAAATGGTAAACACTTAAAACGCTGAGCTTTTAGTTTCCTCCACCTCTTCCCCTCCTCTCTGACACATGTGGATGAACGCGATGATGCACAGTGGCTGGAGAACCCACTGTATAGTTAACCAACCTGAAGAGACAGCATACACTATAATCCCAAACAGGCTTTGCTCTTGAACGCATCACAAAAGTGTGGAATGGAGGTTCTAGTTGCCATATCTTCACTACAGAGCAGCTCATCTTTCCTCGTGACACATAAAGAAGATACAAAAGCATTCGTGTGGTAAATCAAGATAAGAAACAGCACAGGCATTTAAGATAAGACTAAACATCTGTTAAAAATAAAGTCCGCTCAGGAAGAATAAGGGCGGCCAGATTTAGAAGGAAGATGGGTCTGTCGGCTCATACCAGGGCAGAGAATTGAAACTCAATTCCAAATAGGAAGTGAAAAGAAAAACACCAGGTACAGGATACACACTGCACCATAGTTTAAAGGTAAAGTGATTTTATCAGTTCCTGATTGCACCCATAGCCCATTCCTGAAAAGAGAATTAAAGGTTCTCCCTGTAATTAATAACTCTGTCAGGACTTGCCTTCATGATTACGCAGTGCTTCATGATAATCAGCTACGCATATCTAAAAATGTATTTGAGGTTTCCTATTAATACAAAAACATTAGACCTCCTCTGTAATCAAAACTAGTAATCGATTACAATAGATATCAGTGAGAACAACCAGAACTGCTAATATTACAATTCATAACCCATCTACATAGATACTACAGTTTTATTTTAATATTCATACTTGTATAAATAAAATACCTAAAATACAGTCATAATAAATTCATGAACCTTCCCCTTAAAAGGACAGTAATTACTATTTTTCTTATTTATAACCCTAACCCTTATTCCTTTTCCCCCAATTCAGGCAATCGTATCATCAAAACTGACAGGTTTTCTGAAAACTGAACTAGCACCCCATTTAAGGCTGTTTGAAAACCAAAATGAGAAAATTTTAGGTTTAAGTTAAACCACATGAAGCTCCAAATGTAAATCAAACTGGATACACCTTTAAACTTGTCAAAGTTCCTGCTGTTTTGCATGAGACTGCATTTGAGTGGGAAACCTGCTCTGTCCGCTTGCCTGCTAACTTCCTTCTTGGTCTGATTCCACTCGCAGATGAACACTAAATAATTGCAATTACAATCATTTCACATCAGCAGATCTTCCAAAGAGCTTGTGTGACTTTGCGTCTCGAGCCCGACACTGACATGTTAAACCGAATTCCACGCATTCCTCGGCCTTCCAGCCGGCAGCAGACGAGTACGAGCACATATCAGAGCAACATGTGACTCTGTGTTTCAGCCTGCGGTTTATCTGGACATGTGAAGGATATCAAGAGAATTCTAAACAATGACAACAAGGACATCCACCACCGGTGGTTCACATGATGCCGCAGGAGCTGTGTTTGTTGTGTGTGTCCTGCCGGCTGCTCAGCTCACTGATTTTTGTGAGTTTCACTTCAGTAAGCAGGCCGACTGACATGTAACACACTGACCTTGCATCCTGGTGATAGATACTCTGCAATTATGGGTGTAATTGTTAAACAGGTAGGTGTGAGCCAGGGACCAAGTGTAATGCAGAAACACCATTAATTTAAAAAACATACTGAGAAACAAAAGATTTTTTTGCATACTTTTCACCTTAAAGGAACAACCCACATTACTGCTTTAGTAGATATAATTTAAATGGATGCAATAACTTAAAAGTTGAGCACCTTAATTGTATCAGTTTTATCAAGACAACTGGGTGAAGCAGCTAATAATAAGTACGGTTCTATCCTAATGTTTCCTTTGGCCACGTTTGACCACATTAGTGAAAGACAGATTTACTTTATCTCTAATATTTGCCTTCAGCACAGACCACTCCATACAGAGTGACATGTGGCCCCCTGGCCTTTTCTCCTGGTGTTAACTTGAGCTGTAATCCACCCAAGAGAACACAGACAGAGGCGTACAGCTGAGGAAACTCAGTAACAAAACCTAGAGAGGGCTAACTGACACATACAGAACTATCATCTCCTCTTAAGGCTGTACGTTACATGACGGCTGGAATTTCACCGTGTGTCAGGCTGCAGTTCCTCTGCACATGAAGTCTTCTCTGCAGAGGTGGGTTAGCAGTTTGACATGAACTTTGTTCTTTCTTTGATTGATAAACAAGTAGTCATTTTAATGTAAGCCAGTAACTTAAGAAGGGAGAATCAGGGAGGCTGCCTTCATATGCTGTCTTGTTTGTCAGGCAGCATAGCTAAACATAGGTCATGCACGTGACTAGCAATGTGAATAAGCTATATAATATTAGTGCAGCTCATGTTTGTCAACTCTTCCCTCAGATATGGACTTTAGCTCTATTTTAAGCTCCTTAAACATATGAACAACAAAAGTGTTTTGAAATTTCTCAGCATAATAAAAAACACTATACAATTAAAGCCCTAGGACTATATTATGTTTTATATTCTGTTTAAAGTCTTGGACATTGTTCCATTTTAGTGAAACTGTAGATGCCGTTGGAAATGTTTGTTGGTTCTTTTTTTTTCTCCTTTTTTTTCCTAAAGCAACTTCTCTTCGATAGGTACGACAGTCAAGAGAGAATGGAGGACTAAAATGAATCTAAACCAGTATGAAACTGGACATGTGGGTCCTTGAAAGGCAATCTTTGAACTAGGCACAAAACGTGAATTTCTTTGCTATCCTTCAGTTTTTGTTTCTTAAACAGAACAACACTTAGCATGTAATGTTAGCTTTCACGGGCATACAAACCTCCCACGACAGAACACAGACAATTATATCAGCTTTTGTATTACTAAATGTTTTGGTTTTTCGTTTTTATAGGAACTTCATGCCAGCTAAGGCACTCTGTAGATTTAGTTAGCTATTTTTATTTATCAATAGTGATGTGTGGATGAACACCAAAATATCGATACTACCAATACCAGCTTTATATGTTCTAGAATCAATTTTCATTGAATATCAATATTTTACTGATTTTGGGGTAAAAATGCAATCCATCATGAACTGGAATTTAGTGGAAATGAACTATCATGTCAGGATTTTCTCTAAGTTATACCCAGTTGGCAGGAACTACTTTTTCTTCCACCTGCCAAAGTTATATGTGAAATGGCAGAGCGTAGGGGTGCAGCAGCACATCTTTCACTCACTCAGGGCGTAGCATCACATGTGGAGCTGAACAGAAATGACATGATGTGTGTGGGAAGACATAGAGTCATTGTAGCAACACCACAAACCTCCTTAAACATCTAAAAGTTTACCATAACACAATATATAATTAAATTATGATGAGGAAAAGGAGGAAATTAGCGGTACACGTGCTACAAGGGTGAGACACGTCACTCTTGGAGTCCTTTGATGCTGCAGGCAGGTACTCACCACTATTCAGAGGGAGGAAATGTGGAGCTGTGGGCCACTGATGATAAATTTTGGGAAAGTGATTTTCATCTGTCTGCTAGGTTCGGGTTTTTGTGTTGATGTTGAAACAACAGAAGTTCCCCTTGTTCTAGAGACTTTTGCATCCTGTTTTATGTAGAGTAATAAATATGGTCATGAAATAAGAAAATGCTGCAATAAATATCTGTATGAGTTCAGCTTGGATTGATATGTGTCCCTGAGATCAGCTCACATTAATTCAACAGGCCAGGATTCAGTCAGTAAGGATGCTGCAGCAGCTGATGTCATTAAATATTCAGTAAAACAGCCATTATAGGGTTTTTAAAAATAAAAATATGGATGAATAATATTTAAAAATATTTAATAGGATAGACAGAGAATAACATCAATCCCTCTCATGATGGTTAACTAAAATTTTAATATGTAGGTTTTAACACAGATATTTAATTATTGTGGCATTTATATATTTATTTATCCATTTTACTGCTAATTTCAGTTAATTTCAGGGTCAAAGTCAGTAAACATGCAACTTTCATTTCCTTTCCCCTCAGAGTAGGCTGCCTTGAAAGTGATTTTATTAAGTTTTTGACGTTAAGTTTTTGTACGAAGTAGTGGTATCGGATCAGTATTGCTGATACTTGCTTGTATTTTACTTAGTATCAGACTGAAAAGAAAATGAGTGGTATCGCACATCATTAGGTTTAGTTAGCTATTTTTATTTATCAAACAATATCCCTGCTTTTTTTAACTTCTATTTTTGGAAGGTTAAATTCCACCCTCTTTCACATCTCTAACCAATCAAATATGTGTATGTGTGATAACTTCAGGTACTGTCGCAAATATTGAAATTCTAAGAAATGCGCCCAAGAAATGCCAACCATGCCAAGAAAAATGCCAACACGGCCTCGGCTTTACTGGGTAGAAGTGACACCTTCAGTGCTCATATGGTCGATCTTAGCTGTCAGGAGGTCTTTTTTTAGACTAATAATGGGAAGTATGAATCAATATGCTTTGTGACGGAATCTGTTTATTCCAATTACTTTGCAACTCGATCCCTTACTAGCTTACTCTGTTTAACGACTAATATTCTTTCATAATAAAAATAAAAGAGTCCTTCCTCGTTATAACCGTCAGCTCATGTTTACAATAAGCTCGTAAATGCATCGCGCGTCATTTAAAATCTGTGTGTAAATTGTCATGAAAATTAACACCTTGACTTAATAAATTGTACTTTTTTCCCCACAAATATCCATCATTGTTTATTAACACCTCAAGACCAGTTGTTTTACTCGACCTCTACTCTACAACGCTCCTCCATACTACAACATATTTGACATACATAACATCTGGCAAACGTTTTAGAGGCAGCTCATCATTTTATGCGGATTATTTGGCTTAGCCTATAATGGTATATAATGAGATAGACTACTGCATAAAGAAATGGGAGATTATCTAGCTATAGGAAAAGAGATGGGCTAGAAATTATGTAAGACTATTATTTCCTTATTGTAGTTTTGTTCTTTCGGTGATGACATAAACCATATGGACCAATAATAACTTCAAGGTGCTGATAAATTCAGGATGACCTTACTTTTGTCAACACAGCTCTGTCTCAGGACCTGATGCCTTATATAGGCTTTCTAATTAAGCCTTTAGAGGTCGACAACTAGGTGAAAGTGTATTGTAAAACTCTAGAGCGACAGTTGTCTGTATTTACCTGGAAAGGTAGTATGTTGTTGCTGTTGTCAGTTCTGAATGCGCTGTCCTCCATCCAGGGCTTTGGTGTGAGGGGACCGGGTCTTGGGAATTTGGGGGGTGCTATAACATTGCTGGTATAAGTTTTTTTCATCGGGGAGATTGGGTTGAGGGGTGACGGCACACCGACGCCGACTCCAACCCCGACCCCTACCCCGACGCCCACCGCTCGGCGCGGGTCTCTGCCCGCCGGCAGCCCGCTCCATGGGTTGGAGGCTGTGCTCCATGCGGCGTTTTGGTGATTATTCCAAGCGGACGATGAGGCAGAGGAAGACGACGAAGACCCCTTACTGTTGTTCATGATGGTCTGATAAGCGTTTCTCTGGGGGAAGGGGCCTTGACTGGGGCTGACGGGAGATCTCCTCTGCTGGGGCTGCTGCTGCTGGGCTTGCTGTTGATGCTGTTGGGACTGGGGAGCCAGGCCGATTTGCGGGGAGAAATTACCCCCAAATACCGGGTTGACATGGTGGGGGAAGTTCTGGAAAAGCATCGTTCCGTTCACGGAGGGTATTCCTTGGAAAAGGCTGTCGTCCACGGCGTTTGTGGTTCCCGTGGACCAAGTGCTCCCAAACGAAGAGGAAGGGGAGGAAAGGGGGCCACCGGTCTCCTGAGGCTGGTGGTGGAAGCTCAAGCCGGGCAAGATCGGCGACTCCATGGGCAATTTGTCCTTGCTGCCGCTGTTCAGCGCTGAAGCAGCTTGATTGCTCCCGGTCGACGGGCTCTCCGACTCGGATGAAGAAGAAGTGGGCTCCGATGACGGTGTCGGTGTGGAGGGAGGAGGGTCTACTTGCGTCGGATCTTGCTGATGGTGAGGCTGGGCTTTGTTTTTGTCCATCAGTAAATCATCCTGCATGGTTTGCTGAGCTGCAACAGGGGGAAACAGACACGATGAGTTATTATTGTTGTAATTGAGGAGATCATACACCGGGCTCGCTGGACTGTTGTAGTATCTGATGAACTGGGAGAGCTCAGGCAGGGGTATGATGTTAGAAGGACCTGGCAGCTGTAAAGCGAATGCGTGATCACCCATTTAGCCGAAAACAGAAAAGAAGAAAAAGAAAAACAAGTAAACACTTCCCAAGGCTACAAAGTGAACAATAAATCCTACAAATTATACGCAGAGACTATATGGCAGCAGAGATTCACCCGATTTCGCCACGTCTCGTTTTTCCTTCCATGCAGGAACTCCAGAGCTGCAATGTGAAACTGATTCAGTGTTTTTTGCCAAAGGACCTCCCCTATATTCATTTACATACGTCAGTAAATACAGCTGTCCTTCAGCAAGGTGAAATGACACTCTACCTTGACCTAGACATTTCGACAAACACGCGAGGTTTTGTTATGACTTCCTACAGAAAGGACACACTTCGATTTATTTATTTTTTACTGCAGTAGAAAGTGACGCAGTTGGGTCTAATTCAATGTGTAGACGTTTCTGTTACAATTAAATGTATCATCTTTATCAGAGCAGAGTGCGTAAGGCGAAGAAAGTAGACGCACCAAGCAAATAGAGTAATCCTAGAAGAATAATAGAAGATATATTTATCATTGCGCAAAGAGATCCGCATTGACACAGGCGCCGGTTGGCCTTTACATAATACATTATGTACTTTGCATTTTAAGGCACCAATAGGTAAAGTTACTAAATGCCCTTTATTCATAGAGACTGAGCCTTTCTTACTAAATGAGCCTGTCAACTACTTTGCATTTCCGAGACAACGCCTTGCAAAAGCTCATCAAACACAATGCAGATTAATCCACATGGTAAATGTAATTTTCAGGCAGGTTCCGTGTTAAATTCAGGAATGATCATAAAAATATAAACAAAACTGTCTGAGGCTACACACTGTGGCTGAGCACATTCTTTCAGATAACAATCATTATTTCTTACAGCGTCATTTAATGCAGGGTTTAAAAAATGTATATGCTAAACTTAAACCAGTGGTGACACAGATGAGGCTCCTCTGGACTGGTAGGAGAGCTAATATGCAGTTCTTATACTGAGGCCTTTCAATAACAAGGATGCAGTAGTCTGGAGACTATGAAAATAACACTCCGGGTGGCATGCCAGATCATTTTAGCACCATAACTGTGGTGACATAAATTGGACTTTAAAATGTAGCCTCATCGCAGTTGCATGCGTTTACAAACACCCCACCGGTTAATCCGTGTTTTCTCCTCCAAGAGCCACACTTCCAAGGTCATCAAAGCAGCACAATCAGCAGCCCACAGTGGCTCACCTCACCGGTCCTTTACTGCACACCCTGACCAAAAAACCCCTGACCCATCAGCTGCTAGTTTGTCGCGCTGACCGAGACATCCGCTTTACATTTCATGAAACTGTCTTGCAATGAAATCCCATTCTAATCCATATGTCTCCCACTACAAACGACAAAACAGCATGCAGACTGTGAAGTCGCATCTCAGCCCGACGTGAAATTAAATTACCTTTATCGTTCACCTTTTTGAGACTCTGAATAAAGATATTTCTGTATCCCCCGTCAGGGTTTAGATATGACAAGCGAGCTACCCTTGTGCCGAGGTAGTCAGCAGTTGCTTCAACAGCTGATTGACTGTGGCGCATGGATGATGCCGAGGAGATTTGTGGGAGTTGTAGTTAATTAAGATGCGGATTCCTCTTGACTTCTGGGTTCACAATATGCTCTGTAGCTAGTCCCTGGCCAATATAATATAATATAATATAATATAATATAATATAATATAATATAATATAATATAATATAATATAATATAATAATAGATCAATACATCGTGAAACTACGTTTCCCATGTCAGGTAAAGGTGCCTTTGCAGTGTGGTCCTTGTTTTGATGACGTAATCACGCAGACGCGTGCTTTATTGACGTTACCTCAGAGACGGACAGTCAATGGAGTCAAACGGTCAAGCCAAACGAGGCCATAACAGGTTTAAAGAGGATTTTTACTCAAAATAGTGCATCGAACGCAGAGAAATGCTATTTAGACAGCCATGACCGCGTGGGAGTAGTTTTATGCTTAATACTTGGCTCGTTTGTGGCTTACGCGCTGTATCAACACAAAGGCCTATGTAGCTAGTTAGCTAGCAAGAGATTTAACGCCAAAAACTCCATTGCAGCAAATTATCAGGAGTGTCATTTAATGTTTTATTTATAACACAGTTAACTCCATCTACCAAGAAGACAGGGCCTCACCTTATTGTCACGGTCTGTGACAATGGCGGAACAGAGTGCAGTGGTCACGCAGCAGAATCTGGACAGGTGAGTTAAAGTGAAAGGCTAACATGCTAGTGACAGTTACGTAGCTTTACGGTAAATCACAACAGTTTGTCAGACATACTGGAATTGTTTATTTATTAGAATTTCTTGGTTTTCGTTATAAGCTAAATAACCTTATACTACTGACTTCGAAGTACTACTGTGTGTCATTATCTACTTTGCAGGGTTGACGCCATCTACGAACATTAAATTGACTGATTGATTCTTCAAGAAACGATCGTATATTACCTTAACCTTTTACTAATAGTTCGTAAAGGGGTGCTTTTCATCCTCATCCCAGTGTCTGGTAGATCTCCGACTTCCAAAACATTTGTCCCGTTATGTATTCATCGTTACATAAGGAGGCAACTCGGTTCTGTAAGATGGTTATCTGACATACCACATTCTGTTTATTATAAAAGACACAAAGAGTGTCATGACGAGCTTCCTTTTAATTTGTTTAAAAAACTAAAAATAAGTTTAGGCTTAGAAGAGAGGTAGGTAGGTTATTGGTAGGTTATTCGTGAAGAAGTGCAATAACAACAACCAAAACTGAAAGCAGAACAAAAACAGTTGCCATGCTGAAATGGCAGTATTTGGTATTTGTCTGGTTAAGACACGTAAGCACCATGTCATATCAAAATGTCACAGATGTCCATTGTCCAGCACACACATTTTGAAGCCCATTGAACTTGTTTTACAGCAGGTGTGATGAGCTCCAACATTAAACATAGAAATAGATAGATCGATAGAATAAACACTTTATTGGTGGATTTGAAAAAAAAGAAAGATTTGTAGTCCTAAACAGGAGTGGGTTAAAGCCAATTTTTAGGCAGTTAGCTACATGGAGAGATAAAAGCCTAGCTGTTTCACTTTATTAGAAATATCTGTTAACATGGTTTATTTGGGACCAACATGCAACCACTCACATTTTCAGAACATGATTCTTCTGCTTATTATAGGCAGCTGGCAAACAAGTATTTAGGGACAAATCCATCACAGTTATTACAACTGTGTTTGGCTTCATGTTAGCAAGCATAATTTGGATTTGTGAGGCATTGTTTTAGTTAAGCTATACTATAACTCAACTAGTTGTGGCCCAAGATAATCTAATCCAAAGTGTGGGGTTTTGATTTGTAGCTTTATCCTGTATAGTCAGAGGTCCATTTTATGGTCTTTGTTGTATCTTAATTGCCCAGGTGATCAAAGCAACATTCATTTATAAGCCACATTGTTTAAGTTCAGATTTAGTACATATCAGATTTGATTATGTAAACAACAAACATTATGTAAACAAAATTAGTTTTTTGTATCTAACATGTATGAACAAGACTTCCAAGAGAAATTACACAACGTTCTTGATACTTTTTTACTTAAGTAATATTGCAACAACAGAAAACGTTTATATTTGTATATTTTGGATATCACAGTTTTGCTTATTTTCATGAACCTAACAGTGCACAAAACGGACAAGTCTTCCACAACATGAGAAATGAGTTTTTAAACCTCAGTTACATGTTACACAACGAACCAGGGTAATGTTGGGTTCAGTCGCCATTGCCACCCTCCAGAGTGGAGGTGAGAAGCAGCAACATTAAGTCCAAGCACATTTTTACACAATTTCCTTAAAAATAGAATCTGATAGCATGTTCAGTGTGTAGAAAGAGGTATTTGACACTGCACTTTCTGTCAATATTGAACTTTGGACTCTGAACCCACTTCTCAAGTACATGGTACAGTAGCAAAAAGAAAGAAAGGGCAGGTGGGCTTTGTGGAAAGTGCCTCAGCTACGTGCTGCAGGTGTATGGGAGAAGCAATAACCCAGACAGTGTTTGAGGGCCTGATAGCAGTGAGATGTATGTCATGTGTTCTTGCTTTTAGACAATTTTGTATCAGGCCTTTATCGCTGGCAAACACACAGCCCCCCAGGCTCTTATCTGGGCCTGCCACAAGCAGTCAGCTGCCTCTGCAATGCAGTGTTTCATAAGCAGATGCAGGTGACATGTTTCAATCCAGCTAAACATTTTTTCTTACACTGGCTCTTGCTCATCTTTCTCATATTCTTGTTTTGATCTGATACTGTTGTCCAGAATACTCACCTTTAAATTTTCCATATGAATGGGTTGATAAAATTTGCCATAAATATTAAGGTCTGTCATAATTATAATTTTTAGTAGCCGATTAATTAGTTATTAAATTGCAATTCTCTTGTTTTTATGGTATAATAGTGTAAGCCTGCTAATAATTTCGTGATTATTCTAACTCTTATAAGAACAGCCATTTATTTATTTGAAATGAAAGTAGGAACATTAAAAACATATGTTTGCTTTCTAAACCTTATCTCAAGGAGATACATCACGTTTACAGCAAAATACAGACAAGGTGATGCCATGAAAAGTGCATGATTGATGAATGACAGTTAGCTCATTTAGTTGTACTTAATCTTTAATCTCACCCAAGCACATTTTGTTTTTTCTGGATTTTAATTTCTAGCATATTTAATGAAGATGAGGGAATCAAAATAAAGCATTTTTTTATGTTTTTAAATTTTTTTTGTGTAATTTTATTTTTAGGCTGTTGTAAACATGATCTTAATTACACCTCATTTGCGCCCTAAGCACAAAAATGTGCAAATTGAAATCCATTTAAACTACTATTTTCGATCCTGCTCGAATACAAAGTATAGAACATACATTTTCTCATTTCTCCTCTTCATTTGAGGCCAAGAACTTTCTGTTTGTGCTCGGAGGGATTTCCTTCCCGATGACCTCATTTTCAATAGAAATGCCAAATAAGGAAAGTACCCACTTTATCTGCCAAGGAAAGCGTGCACTTTATCCCCTGTCCTCTGCTCCCCACACAAGCTCCCCAGCTTTAAGCTTGTGTGTGTGTGTTTTTGTGTGTGTGTGTGTGTGTGTATGAGTATGTGAATAAGGGGAGATATGGATTTGAATTTGTGTGTCTGTGCACGCGCTATTGTCAATAGTGTGCACGTTGTATTACTGTGTGATCAATATGTATGAGGGAAGGTAGCTTTCAAGTGGTTCATTTTGCTGCTAATCTTTGACACATACAAGACTGCTCTTTGCGGATGATGTGGTTCTGTTGGCTTTATCGGGCCGTGATCTTCAGCTCTCCTTGGAGCGATTTGCAGCCGAGTGTGAAGCGGCTGGGATGAGAATCAGCACCTCCAAATCCGAGACCATGGTCCTCAGCTGGAAAAGGGTGGAATGCACTCTCTGGGTCTGCAATACGGTCCTGCACCAAGTGGAGGAGTTCACGTATTTCGGTGTCTTATTCACGAGTGAGGGAACGATGGAGCGGGAGATCGACAGGCGGATCGGTGCGGCATCTGCAGTGATGCAGACTCTGCATCGGCCTGTCGTGGTGAAGAAGGAGCTCAGCCAAAAGGCAAAGCTCTCTATTTACCGGTCGATCTACGTTCCCACCCTCACCTATGGTCACGAGCTGTGGGTAGTGACCGAAAGAACAAGATCGCGAATACAAGTGGCCGAAATGAGTTTTCTCCGCAGGGTGACCTGGCTCTCCCTTAGAGATAGGGTGAGAAGCTCGATGATCCGGGAGGGGCTCAGAGTAGAGCCGCTGCTCCTCCACATCAAGAGGAGCCAGATGAGGTGACTTGGGCATCTGGTTAGGATGCCTCCTGGACGCCTCCCTGGTGAGGTGTTCCGGGCACGTCGCACCAGAAAGAGGCCTCGGGGAAGGCCCAGGACACACTGGACGGACTACATCTCTCGACTGACCTGGGAACGCCTCGGGATCCCTCCACATGAGCTGGTGAATGTGACCGGGGAGAGAGAAGTCTGGGTTTCCCTGCTTAGGCAGCTACCCCCGCGACCCGACTCCGGATAAGCAGCAGAAAATGAATGGATGGACATACAAGACTGTAATAATAAAAATAAAATTTGTTCAGATTCAAAATAAATAATCCAGTTGGCATTAAGTATATTATAAATTAATACATTTTTGTGTTATTAGACCATAAAATGGGGTCGCACCATAATCAAATCTTGGCAATGTAGAGGTTGAAAAAGTTAAAAATTCATTAATCATTGATGTGGATTATTAGAACTGGGGCTGGTTTGAAGAATAAAAAAGTGAAAATAAATAAAAACATATATTTTTTTAAATGACTTTTATGTGCACATTTTTGTGTGTTAGGGTCCAAAACTGGAGTATTTTACACTGAGCAAAAACAAATAATGCATATAAATTAATTTTTTGCTTATCTTTAACAAAAATCAAACCATAAATAATCCATTTTACTAAAACTATAATGAATTTTAATAGATTTGTTTGTGTTTTTAAACTATCAAATTGAGTCACATCTTGACCAAAAAATGGCAATTTAAAAGTTAAAATATAAAAATTGAAATAATATTTGATAAATATAATTTGGACTGATGCTGGTTTAGATAACATTAAAAGTCTAAATGGAAATAAAAAAAATCCTAACTTTTTTGTATTGCTTGATTATTGCACACATTTATGTTACCTTAAGATACAAAGGGGATTTTTTTAAAGGGAGTATTAGGGTTAAGTGATTGCTAATTGAGACAAGTCTATACATGTTTGCAGTGCATATGAAAATAAATGATTGACCTTGCAGCTACAGTGTAAGTAATGCATAGTATGCTTTCAATTGGTGTGAGTGTCCACAGGCAGACTTACATTACAGTAGATCCTATAATTATATAGGCATAAATACCAGTATTTTTGTATACATCTAGACAGTACTTTACAAGCTTTATTTTAGAGGAATATGATGGTTTTTGTAAACCCTCATGCTGATGGTTGTTGATATTTTCAACAAATTGTAATCAAAAGCAGATCAGTAATTGACTCGTCTTGTCTTGGGACTCTCCAGTTTGCATAAATAGCATTAATGGTATTAATATGCATGGAAGCCCAAACAAAGTGATACTACTTATGCAAAGCGGTTTATCTAGCAGATCAGACTTTTTCATACCACACATTTTTCACCTGAGACCATCATATTGCCTCTGCCCCAACTCAAGGCTTCATAATATTCTACACTGAAAATTTACAAGCAGCACCATTATAATCACAATTTTTAAGATGATCACAGCATATGAGCCTGAGATGTGAGCCACAGGACTGTGAGCTCTTAAAAATTGACTTGGTTTAATTAACTGTAATCTGTAACTTCCCTGGCTTTCTTAAAATGAAAGCCAGGCAACTGTGGGCAATGAAAGCATAAACAAACACTGTTTCCTGAATTTCTCTGTCCATGTTAAAGTACAAAGGTTACTTACAGCGATTAGCAGTGCACATACTTAAAGTATGCTTGCTGGTTGTGGAACTGTCTGAGGCTATCGTGGGTTTAAATGGTCTTAGTCTATTAGCAGGGAAAGCTTAATTATGAATCTCAGATAAACAACATAGTGTAACCAAACCTCTCAGAAATATGGCTTAAATTTTAAGTAGTTTGTTTAGATATAAATTATTTTATATTATAGAGTATTAAATGTAATAAAAGTATTTTATATAGAAAAGATCAAATCCTGGTTATTTTTGGAGGGGTTGATGATGTTGGGTTGTACAGTGTTATCATGACATCCTTTTATTTTCAGTCTTGTGTGGAAAATACCTAAGAACATATAACCCTTTCAAAGAAACTACTGACACTCTCCAGTTTATTTACAAAATACTCATTAAACCAGACACCAACTCATAAAAGGTGCTACTAATCTCTGACTGGGAAACTGGATTCTACACAGATTAAAACAATCTGACGGTCAGTGTTATCTCTGGGACAAAAATCCACTCCATATACTCCTTATATTTTTAAGATCTTGGTACACCAGAATGTGGTTCTCTCATGTCCTGCCTTTTTATTTATTTTTCTTTTGCTGTTGACCATCCAGTTTTCCCACAGTCACATGACCATTGATCAGTGAAAGGAGTCTTTTGTTGGGTGGCTTACTCACTTCTTAAAGAACAGGAGCCTGACTTGTGAGGTAATGACAGAGTAGCTATGCATGTCTTTGTATAGAGTGTTAGTCCCAGTGTAAGACTACATTTCTTTCTATTTAATGGGCTGTTGTTGGTGTGTGTGTGTGTGGTGGTATGACACAGCTTTGTGTCTTCTTCAGTCATCAGAATTGCATCTGCAGTTGATGCGAAGAGCGTCATTTAGTGGCTCTAAAGGATCCGCAGACTTTCACTGCTGCACAGTCCTTTGATCTTGGCATATTTTTCAGAAATCAAAGAGATAATACAAGCTGCTGCTCACTTTCCCTTGAAGTTTCAAAACAGTTATTTGCATGAGTTGGATTAACACACCAAAACGGTAACACCCCTCTTGAGTTTGCCTGTTAATAATGTTACTAAGTGGCTAACACAGCGGGTCACACTCTCTAGTTCTTGATTATCAGTCAGGTGATACAAGAAAGATATTATAAAAGAATAATTATTCTTGTACAGAAATGCCTTTGAATATGTAAATATGCACACAAACAGCCTTGGCTTGCTTGATTATTGTTGCCAGTAAATACTTCACAAAAACATAAAAATTGGAAGATTCTGATCTGATCAGAATCATTTGGATCTAAGTTTTAATTCTTATAGAGACGGTCGGGTTTGGCTGATTGTTGTTCAGATTGGTTTGCTTGAAAAATCACATGCTTTACAATATGGCTTGTATTTCACTGTTTTTGTTACTCAGATGTTATTTAATGGGGCCAAAACAGAACTGGTCAATATGTGGCGCAAATACTTTGCTTGGGATTTCAAAAGAAATTAAAATTATTAAGGGAGGAGAAAAGGAAATTGGTAAGATATCAATGAATGCAGCAGTGTTTGTTTACATAGAAACCAACTGTTTCTTCTTCTACTGCCATTCCTGGAAAGTCCAACAATTCTGCACATGTTAAAATAATATATTCTGTTCAAATGTTAAATGCACATGATTTTATAGTTGTCATGTGTTGGTTTTTCAAGTGTAGTATTTCTTTTTTTCCCCCCTATGTCTCTTAATTTAAAAATACAGAAGATCTTGTCTGTATTCAGGGGACATTTGTACACATGTAGCTTTGGCTTATTTTGCCTAAACGGTCTGTTAAACAGGTCTGATGCAACAGTGAGCTGGAGATTAAAGTTTCTCTCAGAGGGTAACATTTCAGTGTTGTTGTATTGGATCCTGTTATGCTCAGGGGCTCGGTTACAGGAAGAATCTAAGGTAGCTCTCATTTCTGTGCCTATGTGGAGACAACTGTCCATCAAAGTGTCAGCCTTACATTTTATTGCTGCCTCAGTTTTTCTTGCCTCTGTGCCTCCTTAGCCACTGTATACAAACGAATAAACATTATTCATTAGTAACTTTTTTCAGCTTTGTGTTTCATGTAATAAATTTAATCCATTTATTCAACTTCATAGTACCTGTCAGAAGAAAACCGGAGGGGATGGCTACGGGTTGAGCTCAATTAAGACTAGAGTGTGAAAAGAGGCTTGGTGATCCTGTCAGGCTCGGATTCACCCCATGTTCTCGCTGTGGCCCTTTGCTGGACATGTCATCCGAGCACCTTCACCCGAATCCTTTTGTCTTGCATTGTCATGTTTTATTCAGCACCAGGACAGTCTTGGAAAATAATTTATTACATGCAAGCAGAGCACATAACCCAGGTTTGCCACCCAGTCTGTGACAGAGGACCAGGTACCTCTCCCCAAACGCTCATGTAGCTAGAAATAAAGTACACACAGATCTCCATATGATTATGACAGAAGGCTACGGATTTGGCATCCATTATTTAGCTGCGGGGGTAGGAAAGCTGTACATGCTGTACATGCTGTTTTGTGGAGTTTTGCTGAGTCAAGCACTGTGGCTAAAGTACTACTGGAGTTAGCAACAATATAGTTTTCTAGAAAACTGCAACCTTTTCGAAGCATTTGTTCATGATTGAAAATAATATATATATATATATATATATATATATATATATACACACACATATATACACATATATATTGGAGCACTATTTCTGAAACTGGTTAATGACAAGACAACATCCAGTGCAAGATTGATGTGATCTGTTATGTTGTAGGAATGCAGTCGACCGTTCGATCTGCAGTTAGACTCAGCTGTTTGAGGAGTGTTTCCACAATTAACTCTTCCATTCGTTGGAATGAGTTAGAAAGATTTGACCAGCTCTTTGGCACAACTCGGCACTGAATAAGCTGCGTCCACTTACGCCCAAGATGATCTTGTGTGATGACATTTTGATCTCGTAATTAAATAAAGGACTGTTGGGAAGGGGGAAAACAATGCACTGCCTCTAGCACTACACGGCAGCACCTGTTTCCAACTGGACTCACAGCAGTCTGACTACCAGTTAATTATGATGTCCCCACCTGTTTAAGTTGCTTTGGAGAAAAGCTTTTGCTAAATGACTCTAGAATAGAATAGTTTATACCACAGTTGCATATTTCTATTATTACTAGTGTAAATAGAAATTAAAAGCAGTCAGTGTGTAAGTGTTGCTCCTTAGAGAAGAAAGAGGGCAGGGGTTTTCTGTTCCTGGTAAACCTGTTAAAAACAGGACAGGGAAGAGTAAAATGTACATGTGTGTTGCTTTTGGATCAGGCAGAAATGGCTAGTTGTGTAAACCTAGTAAGAGAAGAGGTACATGAAAACTTTTGTTAGACCTAATTTTAAATCATATTTTTGTTCAGTTATATAAAACAGACATCTATTAAAGGTTGTTTTGTAATGTAGAATGTAGACCATGTACGTCGGTTTTAATTAGGAAAATGGGGAGATAAATATCACATGTGGATGGACGAGCTGAAAATAATGTGAAGACATTAGAAACTTCCTGATCCTGTGGTTTAGCTAGGAACAGGCTTTTCTGAGCCCTAAATAAGTATTAAAAAGAGTTCATTGTTGTGAATTGATTGTTTTTCTTTATTATACTTGTATAATACACAAATATTATAACCTAATCACGGCTTAGCTAAAGAACTAAGCATCACTGCCCTGAATTTTTTAAATTAGTTGCAAGCGAAGCACATGGGTGGGCGACTTTCTAGCCAGTCACACAATGCTGAGAATTATGAACAATTTAATATCACAGCTGGAGATGTACTATGGTGAGGTCAGGGAAATTGGGAAACAAGTGGTGTGTATTGTGTGTAAAAAATAAAATAAAATACACAGGTAGACTAGGTGCGATGCTTAGCTTGTTTATTTTTAGTAAAAGTTGGTCAAACAAAGAAAAGAGGGAAATCAATCTGATGTGATCAGAAATGGACCCTTAATGGAAATTCTTTTCATCACATGCTGACAGCAGGATGGCAGACAACCAGTTTACAGTAAATGGTGACAAAAATATCTTTCTTCCACTTGTGTGTGTGTGTCTGTTTTATTATCTTATCCCACCTGTGGGTGTGTACGTTTGTCTTAGGAGCTGCTGGGTGTGCTTTGCCACAGACGAAGACGACCGCACGGCGGAGTGGGTGCGACCGTGTCGATGCCGTGGCTCAACCAAGTGGGTTCATCAGGCCTGCCTGCAGCGCTGGGTGGATGAGAAGCAGCGGGGCAACAGCACGGCGCGCGTGGCCTGTCCACAGTGCAATGCAGAATACCTCATTGTCTTTCCCAAACTAGGTGGGTTGCATTTCAGGAAGTACAGCAAGTTGATATAAATTAAAAACATGAATAGTCCAGAGAAATTCTGAGTTGTTATATTTAAGCTCAAAGCGATGTGGCAGTCCTGCCCCAGCTGTCCTGTTTTTCTGGGTACTTTTCTCTTAACCCCCTTTCATGGAAAAATGGAGGCTTCCAGTGTTGTAGTTAAAGTTTTATAAGTTATATGTCTGGAGTGATCAGAAGAGCTTATGAGACATATTTTATCTCTTGAGTCTGAGTTTGCTATAGAGTCAAAAATGTCGTAAGTGTAAATATCGTGGCAGTTTTCAACCACGAAGCAACATTACAGAGCAGATCATTGTAAACAGACTTCTTTGAATATTTGCTGCCTGTAACTAAATCCAAAGCTTTGAGAGCTGCTCAGTTTGCCGGCTTGCTTCTGTGATGATAAATATTTTGTTTCAGTCTGACAAAGAATAGAAAGTTGTATACCTTAAAAGGCCTGGTTCCAGGCTGACTGACCAACAGCATGTTGGTGAAGCAGCCGCCTCAGTTACCCAGACACCTTGGAGTGATGAAGGCTTCAATTGTTCCTAAAAGCCATGACTCATGATGAAAATGCACCGAAACCTGCTTATTTGGTCAGAACTGGTCTTTATTTTTTTATCTGATTTCCTCATACTTTTTTAAGAGGAACATTTTTCTTGGTCAGAACCAGTTAGTTAGTTAGTTAGTTAGTTAGTTAGTTAGTTAGTTAGTTAGTTAGTTAGTTGGTTAGCTAGTTATAGTTGTATCATTCGAAGAACTGCTGGACATATTTAGTGTTCATATGCTTGTCTCAGCTGCCCCTGTGCCATCTCACCTCATAGAGAAGTTGCAATATGAGACTGAAGTTGGACCAAAGACAATGTTAACCAGCAGGAGCCTGGGCCCAGCTGGTAAACGGGTTCAGGTGTATATATAGCTACAGAGGCTGTGCTGTCACTCACTTCGGTGTCATAAAATGAATGTTTCATGTCACCTTTTTTTTAGATGTTGCCTTGCACTTCAGCATATATGTCTGTATATTTCTGTCAGAGCTTGTTATGGGCGCTTGTTTGGCATTTGGGAATAAGTCTGTCAACCTCTCTGATCCCTTACCATCCATCAGGTCAGGTGCACTCAGTGTACCGAAAAGCACTTATTAGAAATTCATCAGTATGTGGCAAATGAGGACGCACAGAAAGATGTAGCAACAACATCTACATACATACAGGCTACTTTCATTCATTTTTTTACAATAAACTTTATCACGCTGTAATGTGACAAGGTCCCCTTTTGTTTTTTGTTTTTTGTTTTGTTTTTTTTGGGGTGGGGGTGACAGCTCCACCCATCTGTAATAATCAGATGGTACAGAAATAAATAAATTCAGCTGCCATAAGCGCGGCCACACTAGATGCTTGTCTTACACCGTCAGGCAGACTGTTCCAGACTTTAGCACTGAAAAGCAGCCTCGCCATGTTCAGTCCTGCCTCTGGGAACCACCAGGAGACCACTCCCCAAGGTTCTCAAAGCCTGAGATGGTTAGTAACGTTCTAGCATGTCAGAGATGTACCCTGGTGCTGGACCATGAAAGGACTTAAAGGAATTACAGCATAAACAAATTTGTCATAACTGTCTGTGTTCGTGTTGCTGTCTTCCTCATGTGGTTTTCATCACAAATTGAGCCTCAGCTTCGCAGGTTAGTGTTAGAATTTACAGTTTGGACTCGTTGCCTCAGTGTTTTCTCTCACTGTGCCATATGATCATACAGCGGCTTTGTGGTTTGTCAAGCCTGGCCAACTTTATCACAAAACAAAAAAAAAAAACACACACAAACAAAAAAACACAATGAAAGACTCTTGCAGCCCAGCAGAAATAAATAGTTTATTCTCACTGAAAACCTCATTTTATAAGCAGTCAGATGCTGGTGCAGTTTGATAAAGATGAGTGGAGTGTTGTGATGGATACATCACATTTCTCTTTACTGTGTTTGATGTCCAGGAAGATTCTTTCCTAGAGAATGATCTACAAGGCATCAGAAGGCTCGAGACTTTTTTAACCAGAAGCTTGTGTTATCTTTGATTTAGCTGCTCCTTTAAATCTTTACAGTTTAACTGACAGACTGAGGAAATGAAAGGAGGCCAGTAACCTTATTTTTTTAATTATTTTTATTATTATTTCTAACAATATTACTTACTCCTAGAGATGAGATTTTTGGTAGCATGTTTTGAATTCAGATGTTAATTTTCTCAGTCGTAGCTGGAATCATGTGGACAGTGTCTGATTAGAAGCTGTTCCACCACAGGGAAAAGTTTTTTTTTTCTAATTCCATTAGCGACCGTCAGAAGTGGCAAAGGAGGTGAGCGGGGATGTTGGATTTGTCTGGGAGAGAGGAGTAGGAGTGTAAATGGGTCACGGGAGGAGGCGGCAGAGCAGCTTATAAAAGCATGACCAAGCACCGACGAGTGGAGTGACGCTGCCGCTCTGCCAATGAATTCATGAAATCCCAGCTGTTGTTCTGTGACTCTAACGTCACATTTACAGGTCTGTTGATGTCAGATCTGTGATGAGGAAAAGAACAAGATATTCCTCAGACAGGAGAGTAGAGCAGAACAATGCTGTGATCAGATGATGATTTGGAACATTGCTTCGTTGGCGCTGCGTGACTTTAGACGGGCCAGACTGCAAACTGTTCTGTTGATTTAACCTATAAAAACGCTTATTAACAGACATATTCAGAGGTTTTTGCAGGATTTCATTGTCTTTCTCTTTCTGTGTTTTGCTGCAAATTCTGACTCAGTCCTTTATTCTGGTCATACTGACAAAAAGCTTCTTTTATATTTATTGTCTGCACATTTTACAGGCCACCAACACTAGTTTCCCTCCAGATATGCCACCGGCAGGAATTTGACTGTCTTGGCTTTTATGGGTTCAAACTTGAGTGTTTGAATGGCAGCTTCCCATCCCGGTGATGGAGCTTCCCATTCCGGGGATGGAGCTTCCCGTCCCGGTGATGGAGCTTCCCGTCCCGGGGATGGAGCTTCCCGTCCCGGTGATGGAGCTTACCGTCCCGGTGATGGAGCTTCCCGTCCCAGGGATGGAGCTTCCCGTCCCGGTGATGGAGCTTCCCGTCCCGGGGATGGAGCTTCCCGTCCCGGGGATGGAGCTGAATCTGTTTACAGGTCGAGATAAAAAGCACAGCTGGAAAGCTGCTACAGTTCCTGTGTTTACAAGGTTGTTGCTGATGCCACCTCACTTTCAGAAGCTTGACAGGCGCTACTCATTTGGCTCTTAAACCCCCCCTGTCCACCAACGGGGCAGATTCAGAGCCACACATCTACCAGATTTTTGGTCCTTTTCTTCAAGTTATGATTTAGAAGAGGAGACTTTAATAACACTTAAAGACGAGAGCAGCTATGTGCTGGTCTGGCTCTGCTCCCACCAAGCACCTGCTGCAAAGCCGCTGCCAGCCAATCTCTGAGGACACCGTGTCCTTGCTGCTGCTTCTTTCCTCACCCCAGAGTGAGTAAACAAGCCAGTCAGAACAGTGTGCCAGTGTTTGCCCCACTACTGAAAAACTGCTGTTGCGCTTTTCTTCTTCCCCTTTTTAAAAATGATCTTAATTATGGAATCTGCTGCCAGTGGCTGAAATAAATTGCTTGGTTCTCCATCCGGCTAGCGTCCATTAAGGATGACCCAGTTCCCTTTGGTCATGGTGGCGTAATGCTTAGCCGGGGAGAAAGTGGAGAAGGTTCCGGTGCCGTCATCAAAGTCTTCCATAATATTAATGATGATACACTCAAGCAGTGTGAGCCTAGTCTGGTCAGCAAACACAGGTCCAGTAAAAGGACTACTGGAAAGCATCAAATGTCTGGCGGTAGCTGAGAGCTGCTGCATCAATAATTACTTTAGAAAAACCGCTTGTGTTGTAAGATTAAGAATCTTTAAAAGTACTAAATGCACCTTAATTGTTTTGTGTTGTTTCCTAAACTGGTGAGCAGGAGCAGTGTTGGCAAAAGGCTGCACTTAAACATTTCTACAATAAATTTACTCAGCTGTAATTGTACAACATGTGTTTGTAATGTCTTGATTGTGGGCAAATTATACAAACATCCAGGAGTTTGTATGTCTTTAAAGGAGAGCTAACGGTGTCTTTAACTGTAGGTGATGGAGCTTTTCTTTTTCTTTTTTTCACTTCCTGTGTAACAGCCTTGCAGCGTACATAAGGAACATTACGCTGCCGACATCTCTCGATGAAAATGCTTATGAACCAAGTCCTACTTTCACAATGACCAGCGACTCTGCACTCTGCAGATACGTCATGGCCTTATTTCTTAATCAGACATGAGATGTTTCAGAATTGCCATCTTTTAATAATCCTGAGCCAGGATCTTTGAAAGAAAGTTCAAACTGTAGGGGAGAATTTGGCTAAATTTAGGCAAATTCTGTCAAACATTTTCATGCTTACTAATCCTTACAAACAGAATTATTTAACAGAGATTACCTGTGCAGGAAGTCTGCATTGTTTTCCACTATACTTCTGATGTTTTAAAGGATGCTCAGCTGAAATTTCACCATCAAATTTGTCCAGGATGTGGGATATTGAAATAAACCTTTTAGAGTTGTGTGTTTAATGTCAGCAGAATGTTTGGACTTGACACAGGTTTGAGTGAATTAGCTTGTACCTGATCTGGTTTTGTTCATTAAATTGCGACATTTACATTTATATAGTCTTGTAAACATTGAATGAATAAAAAATATGAAACTCTGAGAGCCTGCTGAAATGAATTTTTAACAATATCTTGACATTATTTAGACATTGAAACTCAAAGCTCTTGGGACTCGTATTAAATCCTTTAAAAATTATATGATTTGTTACTGAAAAGTATGATTTTTCACATAAGATACTTCTCAGTTTGGATTTAGATTTTTATTCACAAATAAAAATAAAACAAAAGAACTTAAGAATGGTTTCCTGCTCTAAAATTGTACTCCATTGTTAGTTGTGATATTTAGAAGAAATAGAGGTAAACAAAACACTGTTTACATCTTTGGAGATGAGGTTGAGGTAATGGAGGAATACAAGTACCTTTGAGTTCAGCTGAAGATCAAAATAGACTGGAAATGCAACACAGAAGCATCTACAAGAAAGGACACAGGAGACTCTTACTTTTTAAGGAAGCTATGAGCCTTCAATGTTTGCACCTTGAAGTTGCATATCTGCTAGAAGTCTGGTGGAAAGTGCAATCTGGTGCAGCGGCATCAGAGCCAGAGACTAAAAGGAACTGAACAAACTGATAAAGAAGGCTGGTTCTGAGCTGGTGACTGACCTGGAGCTGATTGCTGCACAAGCTGCTGAACACACCCTGTACAAGACACGGTGAGGAAAAAGCAGCATATGTGTGGAACATGTGTTCAGTCAGACACTGTCAGGCAGAAAGATGCAGGAAGTCGTTCCTGCCGGTAAGCATCGCCCTCTGGAGCACCATGAACTGGCAACCATTTCTTTATTTTACAGATATATGGAGGTTTGCACTCCAGCAACTCCAGCCAAACTAGTTATCCAGGATGGTAATATGTTTACTAAACACACCTATCCCTTTATTACCATGAAGTATGGACATACTGTATGAACAGAACAGTAAACTGAACTCGTCTTGCTTGTCTTAAGTTTGTTAGCTACTGGCCGAAGAGTCTGATCTTGCACCTTGTCTTACTATTTTTAGATTCCTTGGATTAACAAGCTGCAGTAAAGGAACATCCACTTAACTGAAAATGTTTAGTAATCAAGCAGAGACATAAATTTAACCAAGAGGGACTAAATTCAGCCACAAGCTGTGAGATCTGCTATTAAAGAATCTGCTAGAAATGAGATGCTTTCTGAAGTGATCATAAGCAGTTTATCAGTAGCTGGAATGGAGGTGAGGCTCATCAGATGGCTGGTTTAGACATTTATAGCGTGTGAGATACTCAGCAGTAGTATAAACACTTTATATGTGTACATCTTTGTTTGCAGTGTAGATGTGTTTGAGAAAATAGGTTTTCAGCTCAGAATGATCTGCTGCGATCTTGTAAAGTTCCACTGCGGCGCACACAAGCTCAGTGCTGTCCCTCCGGAGGCGTCCCCACCCCGCTCTCCTCCCACCGACTCCTGGGCTGGTTATTAATAGGATGTGGATGAGTCTGTCTGAGTGAGGAAATCAGGTTGCCTTTCTGTAAATATTGCATGATTTCCCTCGAGTCCCCTTGAAATGCCAGAGAGGAGGATGCAGCAGAGAATTTCTTTTCTTTTTTGTTATTTTTATGATTCTCAGTCCTGCCCCTGATGTCGGGCGGGGATGTCACTGGGCTGAGGGCAAGTTTGGGTTTCAGATTAATGCTCGTTACATGCTCTTTGAGAATTAGCCCAGTTATTTGTAATCTTGGGAGGAACCAGCCCTCAAGACGCTCCTCCCTGTGTGTCAATACGCCGGAAACATGAGGCATTCTTTCACATGACTGCATTGTTGTCATGTTCTTTTTTCACATGTTTGTTCCATGTGAGCTTCCTGATGTTGATTTAATGCACTTAATTCCATCTCGAGGCAGACAAGGAAGCTTTTTGTTTGCACAGTACTGTTTGTGTTAGATTTCCTGCTCACTTACCTCCCAGCTCGGTATCTTTCTTTCTTTAATAAGACCTCAACATCTAGCAAAAAATATCTGGAGTCATATAAATGTTTTAATTAATATGTGAAAAAAAAAATCAAAACATCACAAAAAATAATTTCTACTGCTAAATGTTCTTTTCTAAGAGATATATATACAATATAATTATATATATTAGACAACGGTTTTTTAAACAAAACATGTGCTTCCAATCTTACTTAAAACAGACTTAGAAATATGTTCTTCCAGTGCCTGTTATTTTATTATCTGTGGAATGGCTGATATTCAATGTTTACTTTTGAAGCCGACTTCGGCCGATACCGACATCTTGCCTATTATATCGTGCATCTCTAGCTCAGGTTGTGAAAGAGTGGTTCAGGTAGTGTGAGACATTGTTTTCACTCATGGATTGGCCACCACTGAGTCCAGACCTGAACTCCACTGACAGTCTTTGGGACTCACTCTCCTTTGATCACCACAAAATCTTTAAGATCAACTAATGCAACTCTGAATTGCATTAGTTGATCTTAATTGCAGTGTAATTTAGTTGCTCCTGCACAGCTCTGTAAATTCTGACTAATGTCAGAATCGACTTACATACTGTCTGATGTTCGCCTCCATCAGGTCCCGTGGTTTACGTGCTAGACCTAGCTGACAGGCTCATCTCGAAGGCCGGCCCGTTTGCTGCAGCCGGCATCATGGTGGGCTCCATCTATTGGACTGCTGTCACCTACGGAGCCGTCACTGTCATGCAGGTATGGCTCCAGGTCGTTGGGTTAACAACAAGCTGGTGCAGTTTGGAACCTCATGCATGTATTTCTTAATTTCTAGACAAAAAAAGCCAGTACCATTTGGGTAAAAAAGGTCAACCAGTTTAACTTCTCTGCAGTAATTCTGACTCTGTGCTGACCAGGTGGTGGGCCATAAGGAAGGTCTGGATGTCATGGAGCGGGCCGACCCTCTGTTCTTGCTCATTGGGCTACCCACCATCCCCGTCATGCTGATCCTTGGTAAGATGATCCGCTGGGAAGACTATGTCCTGCGTCTGTGGAGGAAGTACTCCAACAAATTGCAGATCCTCAACATCATCTTCCCAGGTTGGGACACGCTCTTTCATTTTACCCATTTTTAATATTGCATAATTGGAGAGGCTGTGTAAATAAATGACTGAATGGAATTTGGTAATGAAGTAACACATTACACACACCTGAAGCTCCTGAACTGTGACCCTCCAGGTGAACTACTCTCACTGACAATAAAATAAATGTTTAAACCGCAGGGATCGGCTGCCCAGTTCCTCGCATCCCCGCAGAGGCCAGTCCTCTGGCCGACCACGTTTCCGCCACACGGATCCTGTGCGGCGCTCTGGTCTTCCCCACCATCGCCACAATCGTGGGGAAGCTCATGTTCAGCAGCGTCAACTCCAACCTGCAGAGAACCATCCTGGTGGGTGCAAACAGACTCCTTACACACCCAGCGCAGCGTTTGTAGCCTATTTAATAATCAGAAAATCATAGGTAATTAATACTTCTGCAGAGGTTAAGATGAGGCCTCTCTGTTGAATAAATGGCTGCATCCTTGAGTGGAATTGTTTATCATGCAAGACGTGGTGAGATGACAGGCTGCTGCAGAGTAAACAAACGAGCTGCGTCACGGAAGTTGTTGCATTTGTAGGGAAAACTACGGCACAGACAAGCAGATGGTGGGACCAAATTAAAACCCACCACTCCCGCCTGTGGTGGTTTGCTGATGCAACTTCATGCAGCTCAAGCTGGTGCAGCTTTGAAAATGATGCATGAACGTGACTCGATCTGAGAACCCATCAGCTACAATCTAATCACCGTCCCTCAGTTCAACAGCTAATATCTGAGCTTCCAGTACAGCCAGCAGGAATCTGGATATTGGACATCCAGGCCAAGATTTATACTATTTTTTATGCAGATTGTCATCAGATGTGTTTGTTCCACCTCTTTTTGTTCTCCACTTGATGATGTGCAAATGGAAAACTTTTTCCAGAATGTTTTATCTTCATTAAAATTAACCCTGACCCAGAAAGATCTACAGCAGGTCTTAACTCAGAGGAGTTTTTTCAATCTAGATTACTGGAGAACTCTTTGATGTGTTGTTCTGTCTTTAAGCAGTCTTTCAACATGTTTTGTTTCCACAGGGAGGCATCGCCTTCGTGGCCATCAAAGGGGCGTTTAAGGTTTACTTCAAACAGCAGCAGTACCTGAGGCAAGCCCACCGCAAGATCCTCAACTTCCCCGAGCAGGAAGAAGCCTGAGGAAGACCACGTGGCCCAGAGAGAGGATGTTACGACTGATAGGAGAAATTAACCATCTTAAACATAACACACTGACCACAGATCAGAAGTTAACAGAGGTGTATGCTTTAGACTCTGTATTTAAGTTTTTATTCTTTCATAAGCCTTGGCAGTGTTGACGTTCATTCAGCCTGGAGCTTTGCCTTCGTTTTGACGGAACGCTCCTATGTGATGCCTCGTCGTCCATCTCAGCCCTACGTTTGGTCGAGCCCACCTCCGCCAGATGCTCCGCCACGTTTTTTTTTTTTTTATTTTAAAAAGAAAGCTGCACTTTCTGCTGGGAGGGGTGAAAACTGACACCAGACAAACTTTTCTTTTTGGACATTTTCTGTTGGTAACTGCAGTTCTTCTCCCAACCCGCCAGCTGGATTTGCCTGAATGTGAACTTCAGGCCGGTTCTGCAGCATTTAACGCCACTGGAAACCCTCTCATTGAAGCTGTAGATACTTGGCTGAAACTAATGGAAAGTAAAGGGTCAGTTCACCCAAAACAAGCTAGTTTTTTTTATTATTTGCCATCACATGATTCTGAAGTCAACTGGGATTAAATTTCACTGTAGGAATTACAGCCTCTAACTTGTGTCATTTGGTAAAATTTCGTCAGTGTCCCACAACTAAAAAGGGCATCGGTAAAATGCTGTTCTAACCAATTAATGTTTGAGTGGAAATGTCTAAATCTGGAAACTCTTGAAGGCAGGTGTGACAATGATGTAATCTGAGTTAAATGACCCCAAAACATAGATTAGTTAGAGCACAGTGTGATTTCTGTTATAATTAGCTCAGATGACCGCAGCCTCCCACTATGCTCACTTTCAAGCCTCCATGCCAAAAGAGACGAAGTGAACTGTGTTGTAAACATGTTGCTTCTGCCATCGGACTTCTGTAGTACCAGTTCTGTGAATAAATGTATTTTTTCAAACATCTAAGTGTCCGATTTGAGCCCGTGTAAAACTTTACAACAGCACACACACACGGTTCCATTCTGTTTATTAATTAGAAACACACAGGAGACATAAAAGACCACAAACTTAAAACATCAGCACTTTCCACCGACCCATAAAACCCAAACAGAACCAGCTAATCAGTCCTGTTGCTGAAGACATTCAGAAATGTAAGAAAAGTGATTTTTTTAAATGTAAACCACTCACTAAATACTTCACAAGATTAACAGTGCATGGCCCTACTGAAGCCTGATATGTAACGTTGCTAGTTTCTTGAACACTGGAAAAAAAAAAAAAAAAACTGCTTTGTCACTGCCCTCAGATGCTGTCCAGCTACTGCCTGTGGGCGTGAGCCTGCCTAAGGCATACTTCTGCTGGTTGTCTTTGGGTTTTGCCCACAAGGAAAATAGTGCCTTTCAACGAAGAAGAAACTTGAAGTGGTTTTGACCTGGTTTAGATGTAGTAAAATGCTGGAAAACAGTGAAGAAGCTCATGATAAAGCACAATCATAGTTAATCCAACCTGATTTAATCCTTTAAAACTGAGCAGCAGCATGTGTCTGCAATTAAATCTGCCTGAGAGGAAGTACGGTGGGGTGGGGGGGGGGGGGGGTTTAAAAAAGTGGTTAAATAGTGGTTGGCAGCTCCAGAAGCTGTGGTTTTTATACTGCTAAAGACTGTTAGTACCTGAGAGAGCAGGTCACGCTTGCACGACGCTGATGTCGCCATCGTCACCGACCGCTCAGAGGGCAGTCGGTTCTGAGCGGTCTGTCTCCATCCAGCTGCTGCAGCTACTCAGCAGAGCCACGTTCATCCTAGAGTATTTAGTTTATTGCTTAATGAGAAATGCATATATTCAGGAAAAAGTAAACTGGAGCTTCTATACCAATTTAAAAAAAAAAAAAAAAAACCTTTTGACATCAACAGAAAAAAATGCAATAATTTTTCTGAGCCAGTGCACATCCACCAGTTAAATCCTGCAGGTTTCTGCCCCCTCCCTCATGTCAGACCGGTATTCAAACTAAAACTCTGCCCCCCCCTCCCCCTTTTTATTTTAAAAAAGGCACAAGCTGCAGGGAGTCTCGCATCCAGATGCACAGTGTAAATAAATCTCCCCAGAGCTCACCACAGCTGCTGGATCATATTTGTTAAAGTGAACAAAGAACAAATCTAAATTTATGTAGAGTGTTTCATTTTTATTACCAATAAAATATTTAAAAATAATACCAGCATGGAGTTTCCCCTGAGGTGCTTGAATCACACACTACTGTGAAATGCGATAAAAACCTTTAACTCACGAGAACGATTGTATGTTAAGTGATTAAAAAAGAAAGAAAAAAGCTCCTCAAAGGCTCCCAACATTTTACCAGTTTACGGGCAAGAACATTTCATATCAAGTAGGGATTAAAACCATAATAAGGTTTTGAAAAATGCATACGCCTGAATAAAACTTTCTCAGATTGAGTCTTCTGTGATAACGTTTTCAGTAAGTTTTCAGAAGTTACATGGCAAACATACCAAACCAAGAAATAAAACCCTCACCTAAACCTCTACAACACCCCCCATTTCATCACACACACCCCAATCTCAAAGCAGCATCTGAAGAAATCAAACAAAACGCCTCCTACTGTGAAGCTCCTGTGTAAAGGGATCTTGGCCCTCGTTTTTTTAAAAATGTTCTACTTCTTCTACGACAGCCGACGCGGTACTTTGAAGCATGTGAGTGCTGCGTCTCCTTTCAGAGACTTAACATGAGGTGAGTCAGGTGAGACCTCTACCGTTATCACAGCTATTTTAAACAACCACTTTATAACTTTGTGACTCTTTTTTTGTTACCAAGCATCTCCTTTAGTGGCTGCGGCCTGCTACACGCGCATTCACATGCACTCACACAAACAAACACACTCATGCGTGCTCAGTTAGATGAACATCTTCCAGGTGGGAGGAGCGGGTAAAGTGGGAGGGATGTGGTTAGGTTGGAAACAGAGCAGGGCGGCATTTCGCTGATGCCCCTCCCACCACCGCGCGCCGCTGCTGAAGGTCTCGCTCACAGTTTAGCAGCCATGAAGTTGATGTGCGGTTTGGGCAAAGGGAACAGAGGCAGGCTTCTCTTAAACTCCGTCATGTCCTGAACCAACGTGGGCTGAGGAAACAAAATAGCTGGAGGTCAAAGATGGCAGAAGATGACGTTACATCAGGTTTCAAGACTTCCACCATTATTGTTGCTACAGTCCTGCCTTGTTAAGGAAATTTGTGTTGCTGTGAGGTGCATCTATTAAAATCATTTCGGCCGTGATTGTTCCCTAGTCATGAAATGTAGGAGGGAAATGCCTTTGTAAATTCGCCTTCATATTCTTGAGTTTAATCCACATCAGCTGTGTTTTGACTACGACTGACTTCCATTATAACCATATTTTTGACCCCCTGCTTGAACTCTTAAAACTCCCCCAGCTTGCCGATGCCTCGAGTGCTTTTAGTCAACAATTTCTCAGGAGTGGCATTGTGCAACTCCGTGGAGTTAATGGTGATCGATAGCTTACCCTTTAAGTGATCTACGTAAGTTTTCCAGACATTTATATCCCATCCACGAGGTTTACAATCCAGCAGCAAAACATAGCGTTTATTCTGAGACTGGTAAATCCGCAATGTGTGATCCATGGTAACTCCATTATCACATTTCCATAATATAAAAAGATCGCTATCACTGCGTTGTTTCTAAGAGACCTCTATTCTGACCCCAATATTATGATGATGACACTTCCTGTCAAACTTTCCACCAATCAGATTGACGGTCCAATCAGGAGCAGCTAAAGATCAACAAATTATGTCAGAAAAGAACAAAAACAATATGGCTGGAATAAAGCCCAGAGGATATTATTGGTGCAGTGGTGCACCAATAATGTAAAGACAGTAAGTAAATAGTAAAAAAACATAGCTAGAGGAAAAAGAGTATATATGTTTATATAAGTGTATATATAAATAGTTTCTGCTGTGTTTGTTTCAATGCCAATAATTTTCTCCTGAAAGCAAGGACTTGAGAGAATGATGTGCAGATGACAAAAGGCTTGGTCACTGCTGATATTATTTTAATAATAAATGTTATGTTATGTTGTTTTGCTTGGTCAGTATGGTGCTATATCTATTGACACATTCATTTTACATCATTTTACTCTCATAATCTGACAACTGAGGCCGTCCTGAAAACAAATAACGTCTGGATGTTGACTGATTACACAGTTCAGCTTCTACAAGCACTTTTACATTGAGGGAAAAAAAGCAGATGGACCAAAAATAAAAATGGTTTAAAGTATAAAATTCAGGCATAAAAATATTTGGCTTGTAATTTCCTATTTCTCTGCAGTAAACCAATGAAGTTTTGAAAAATAAAAAGCCCCCCCTTTTAGCCCCTCCCTCACTGATTGCTTTTTTTAAATTTTTTTAAAACAAAACGTGGTTATAATGGAAGTGTATGGTACAAATGTTTTTATTAATAGTCACAACACAATACAGCTCTCTTTATTTTTAATTAAATGGTAATAATCTAAGCCAGGTTTGTTTTTAGAATATTGCATTATCGGTATTTTTAAAAAAGCTGAGTTTTATAATCAAAACTGGCATCCAAAGGGTTAAATACCAATGATGAAATCATATATATATATATATATATATATATATATATATATATATATATATATATATATATATATAAAGAACCCTTTCACAAAAAAAAAACCTAATGTAAAAAATATTTATCTTTTATCATTTTATTGCAGTAAAAACTACAAATCTGCTATTTTTCTAGTTACAACATAACTTTTGTATTTCTTTTTTTGTTTTTAAACAGGTTATAAGGGGAAAGTTGTCTGTTTCTAACTGACTGAAGTGGGTAGCAAATAAAGACTTAGAGCAAAGCATATTGATTACCTGTGGCAGGGAAGGAGCAGGAGCCAAGTTGACATCATTCTGAGCAGGAAACTCTCCCACTACTGGACCTGGTACACACACACACACACACACACGAGTTTACAAATCAATGCCACAGTGAATAAGCTTTTCGAGTGACTAAATGAAACAACCAGCATCAGCGGTTCAAATCACAAGTCTGATCACAACACAATATCATAAGTCGATTCAATGGATTAGCTGATGTTTGATCCAGTGATCTGTGCTGATTTAACATGTAGTAGTCAGCATAGTCAGAAATTTAAATGACAGCCTAAAGACTGACACAATTCCTATATAATGAAATTGAAACTGAAGGAATAAATCTGTTTGTTCACTTTTAAGCAACACTAGTAAACTCTGGCAGATTTTTCTCACTAGTGTCCCCCCCCCTTAATCCAATGTCCATCTTGCATCTTGTCTTTTCTCCAGCCAGTAAAAGTCAGTCTGATCAAAACTCTGGTCTTATCACCTGCTCTGCCACTTCCTCTCTTACTCAGATGTTTACTGTTCTCTTGCGGTTCTTTGATGAATCAGCTACAATGTGCGTTCAAAACAGTCAGCATGTCAATCTCCAGTTGTTGGCATGTGACATGGTGTCATAAGGCAAAACAGAACTGTCACATGATGCTCCAGGCTGGAAAGAAAAGGTTGTGAAGTGCAGTTTCTCAGCCTCAGGAAGCTGCAAGGCAACAACCGCCCAGGAACGTGCATAATGAATGTCAGAAGCACAGAGCTTTAAGGTTGGAAACTTGCATAATGTTGCTTTAAAGAAAGATATAGTGTAAGCCATACTCTAATTTAAAGTCTCAAACCAAACATTTTTAGCACGCGACTTTATCATAATTACATACCACACCTTTGGATACCAGCATTTTCCATACCAAATTAAAATTAAAATTAAAAGCAGATGCAAACCAATCAACATGTTTTCTCTGTAGTGTCTTACAAATGATTACTGCATCGAGGCTCGATTTATATTTTAAAAGTGGACTGATGCTGTTTAATGAAGCGATGTACTGATGTGATATTTCATCTCTGATCGGCTTGTTAGTAGAAACACTTACAGGAGTCCATCTCTCTGGACAGGACATGCACGGACACCTTGTGTCTCTTCGGGGCCTCGACTGTCAGCCGATCCTGTGGAGACGAACACACACCGTTAGGGATTATCACAGGGAGCATCATCTCTGACTCGATTGTTTTTTTATTTTTTATCTGAAAGTCCACACATCCTCTGGAGGTAGAAATAATACAGAAATATTGTCATCATGGTTGAAAGTTTTACACCACTGAGTCTGGGATCAGTTGTGGGATCAACCTTGTGAAGGTTTAACTTCACAGTCAGGCCTCATCACAACCTCTGGATGGAGGATTATATCACACTGAAGGTTTGGCTTATCTGGAATCAAAACGGTATCAACTTAGGAAACCAACAAGGATATAACGATAGGAAAGAAAACAAAAAAAAAAAAAAAAGAAAGAAAGAATGAAAGAAGCAGCTTCTGTACTTTCTGCTGATACAACATTAGAAATGCATTAGGTTCATTCTGCATGGCAGCTGTAATGGCTTCTGCTGGGCTGAGATAATGCCAATTCTCTCTGCAGCCATGTGTCTTTGGCCCCTTTATCTCCCCTTGAAAGGGTCTGGCTGTCATTACAGCAGCTCATATGCTGTGAGCATCCTGTGTCAGCGTCACCTCCACGGCTATGAATAGAAGCATGAGGCCACAGGAGATGAAAGCGAGGGCAGACTGAATCCAATCACACAGAGCAGCCTGTACGGGATATTGGTCCAGTAATGCTCTCATCAAATAATGTGATTGTTGTTGAGTTACTGCTGTATAATAATAATCATTACAGATGTTATGTGGTCTGAAAGCGTCATACAATAATGGTCATCTACTAAAGAAAGCTGAAATTTGACATCTGCATTGATGGTCAGTTCATCTTTCAAACTCTAAAAGTTTGTTGTTACAATCTTATGATGATGTGGTTATGGATCATCGGTTTTCTAATCTGTAATAACCAGCAGTGTACAAATGTCTCTGTAGCAACTCAAGGACAAATATAGAAACACCTTCATGCATTTTTAGGTAAATCAGCCAATCACATGGCAGCAATTCATGGTGTTGAATCATGTGGACACGATGCCTTTCTCAAGTTTACACCGAGCATCAGAATGAGGAATAAAGGGGATGCAATGACTTTGAATGCTGGATGGTTGTTGGTCTGAGTATTTCTGAAACTGATGATCTACTGGGATTTTCACACAACCATCTCTAGCGATTACAGAGAATGGTCTGAAAAAGAAAATATCCAGTGAGAAGCAGTCGTCTGGACCAAGATGTCTTGTTGATGTCAGATGACGAGTCTCCATTTCAGCTCCACATTCAGATAGTAGGGACAGAATACGATGAAATCATCATGAAAGCCCTGACAACATGACGATGGGTTCACTGGACTCCAACGGCCTCCACAGTCACCACATCTCAGTCCAGTATAGCAGCTTTGGGATGTGGTGGAACGGGAGATTCTCATCATAGATGTGCAGCCGACGGGTGACGCCATCATGTCAATATGGAGAAAAAAATCAGAGGAATTTTTCCAGTACATTGCTGAATCTATGCCCCCCACAATTGAGGCAGTTCTGACTGCAAAAGGGGGTCCAACCCGGTAGCAGAACCTCATGACTCTCCAGTATGTCTTTACAAAGCCACAAGCTTTCTGTCAGGGTGTAAACCCTCATCATTTAATGTGATCTATTGGTAGAGATTAGTAAACAAAACTGCTTAAAACTAAGGAGTGGTGTGTTTTCATTATCTTAATATGACTTCTATTTACCCAAAGACAGCGTGCGGTACCCTCTACTCCCCTCTACCATCTTGCATCTCCATGCTACTACAGCAGCCCAAATGGGACAAACCAAGCACCATATCTAGGATAGATAGTAACACTCTTTGTTGCCACCTTAGGTTGGAGGGATAGCAAGGTATATTCATCTGGCTGCAGTTTTGAGCTTGTGCCAGTAGATCCATCATATCACAGTCTTTTAACCTCATCACGCAGCTCAAATGTGCATCTTAATTACAGCAAAAAGATTTGAAGGTCATATCATAAGATGTGGTAATTCATCCACGGTCACAAAGTATGTTTTAAGTTGTTCACATGAATGGTTTGGGTAGTAAAGGCACCCAAAACATCTTCGTTTTGTATGTGTTTTCTTGTTGGAGGATCTTAAATGTAAGATCTGTCTGACATTGAACATTTCAGCTGCACATCATTTGAGAATAGCTGGTATTCTTATTTCTTTTAAAGTAAAAAATAAACAGATCTTTTTTCGTTTGCAAAGTAATTTAGCAGCAGTGTCTGTAACAAGCCAGGAAGAGTTGGGACAGAAATTTGTTAGAACTCAGAGATGTAATCGACTCAGAAGACAAGGACGTGTCTCCCGCTGTGCTGTGTCAAATGGATTCAAGGGAAGAGGAGTCACATGACACAGCTGTACTACTCACTCTGTAGAAAAGCATTATGTCTTCTTTAGTCAACGTCTTCATATGTGCTACTTCAATGTTATCTGCAACACAACAAGGAAAACACAAAGTGTCAACATAAACAGTTTTAGGCATATCACTGCAGTCCTGCTTAAACCCTGAGACCATTTCAAAGAGGGACTCTGGGTAGCTTTTAGCCACACAGGAACTCAGTTACTCAACTGAGTTTATCATGATTATCCAGGAAGGTAGTTTGTCCATGTTTTCAAGATTTAAACATTTTAATTAGTTATAAGTAAAAAAAAGTTGTTACTGCAGTATCAGACTACACCTGAAAGCTGAGTGTTCAGGTATTTGTGCAATACTCCATTACCTAAAACTGAACTAATCCAATCTGAGCTAGCTTTGCTGTCACATTCCATCAGTAATCTCCGTCACTCCCTGAAGAGCCGCTTGGTGTTTCCATCATTCACAGCTTTAGGCAGATTACTAGTGAATCATCACCATTCCAGTCCACTGTGACTCAGGAAAGTGCTGCAATACTGAGGTGTGTCACTGCTGGAGATTATTTGAGTAACATCCCGTTTACCTCTGAGACTGAACAAAATATTCACGATTCTCCAAAACCTGTACATGCTTTCTATGCTACACAACCAGGGATGAACAGCTGTGGTTTGAGGGCTCACCTCTGTCGAAATTATACTGCTGAGAGATGATCTCGCCCCAGTATTTGGCGCACTCAGCAGACAGCTTCTTAGGTTTGTCCAGGCGGCGGATGGCCAAGGCCTGGATGTGTTTCTGGAAGGCTTCTTCACTCATGTCCTCCACAGCCTTCTCCATGGTGCTGAGGAAGGCCTCCACCCGGCTCTCCAGGTAGTGGGGTGCCTTCTCTGACTGGATAATAAAGCGCAGACCTTGCACCCCGTTAGCCCGCCGGGGCCCACTGAACACAATGTAACCTTGAGGTGGGAATGAAACAGAAAATAAGAGCTCAACTCAAGCAAACATTTTCCCCCATTTTGAAAATATTACTCTGTTTTTATGTCAATATTCTTTGTTACAACAAAACATCCAAAGAGACACCTTATTTATTAATAAATCTGAATACCATCATTATTTAAATTGAATAAAACTGCCGTAACTTGTTCTCATCTCTGTTGAAACCTGTTTGAAAAAGTAAAAAACTGTATAAAATGTGTGTGTTTGGTGGTCTAACCCAGTTGTTCTTTGGTTCTCAGCGTGTTGAAGCAGGGTTCAGAGATGATCTGGCAGAACAGCTCCAGCAGCATGTTGTCATTGGTGGTCTGCATGTCTGTCTGGTAGTAGATCTCTATACCACAGTTGTTGTGAACCTCATTCCTTTGCTGGTAAACATACCAGCCACCTGAGAAAGACAAACAATAGCTCTTTTCCCGTGTTCAAATCATAAAAAAGTTCATTTACTGACACACTTAGAAGTTGAGAAAAATCACATTAATAATCTAAAATTCAATGATTTGTATATTTTGAGCATCAAAATGAATTCTACCAGTCTAGTGTTACAGTTTCCTCTTCCTGTGTAGACAATCTGTTTGTTGGGGCTGCTTCAACTAACTTGTAGAAATGATGCCATCAACAAAAAGATGAGTTGTTTCAGCTGTAATTATGCATTTGTACCTCAGCACTTTACTCGAGGCTTGAGGCAGTTATGAAGGGAAGCTCAGACAGAGGACAGCGGTGACACAGAACAGCAGCAACTTTATGCTGATTTCTTAAATTCTGCTTTTGGGCCGAGTGGCTCCAAACTGCTCTCCTCTAGCCTTTCATCTGTAGTTTACATTTTATTTTGAGTACAGCATGAGAGGAGCCATCCATTCTTACATGTGGAAAAGCTGGCTGCTTTCATACTTGTTTTCAGTTTGAACTTATTGGGATTGACTATGCTGACTAAACACTTTGGCTCTGAAAGAGTTATCCCAGCATTTCTTAACATCAATGTCAAAAGACTTACTTGGGAAACAAAAATCAAGAGCTGCATAAGCTGAGGTTCCACAAAAGGAACCTATTACAGATACCAGAGCTTATTTTTATTTTTTTAATGGGGATTCTTTCTTTGGCCTCTTTATTTTCAACTGGAGGGCCTAAAAATAGCCTTAAACAGCCCTGGTGAGTTAACGCTGTTCACCTTTTGCGACCTCGCAGTTTTGCAGATTTTTTAGTGCAACTTTGCACCTTTTTTTGTTTTTTTTAACAGTGCATTGTGTTCTGCGTCCTGTGCTTTCATTCTATAATACTGGACTTATTTTTCTACGAAGGTTTGAACTTTGAGGGTGTTTAAACAGAGAAAAGTGTGAAAATGTTAATGCCTGTCTGAGAAAAGTGTATAAAGTGTGTAGTGACGGGTTTTACATCCTTAAAACATCTAAAATAATTAAATTAAAAAAGCTGACTACTTCGCGGATTTTGCCTATTGCGAGTTATTTTGCGAACGTAATTCCCGCGAATAGCGAGGAACCACTGTACCCTGAAACGGTGGGTCGAAGCTTGCAGCTTTAAATCTCCTTATTTAAGTTGAACATCAACAGCAGTTCTTAACGAGAGCCTCGTGGTGGCTGCAGCTACCACACTGTAAGCTGAGGTGTCCTCGGGCAAGACACTGAACCCCACGTTGCCTCATGATATGTCTATCAGGTATGAATGTGTGGGACAGTAAATAAACCATAGAAGAAGAGTGAAGACGAGGACAACAACTGTTGAAACTGCACGAGCTTTTGAAGATTATATGTGAGTGTTCAGGGCGTGTTGGGCGGTTGGAAACAACTTCACAGTGATGCATTACCGCCTCCAAACGGTGCCTTTAACTGAAGTCGGCTCGTGGGAGTGAACTCTGAACTTAGCACTGCCCACTAAACTGCCCACGGCAACGCTAAACATGCATGGAAGTATGAGGACGACAACGTATGACAACGTTTGAAACAAATGTCGCTATTTACGTACGTAAGGGAGCATAAATGGTCCTTCAGTTGGTTTTATCAGAGGCCAGCACTGTGTCTGTATCCCTTCTGTAGTCCTGCTCTGTGCCTGGCTGGTAGTCTGGAGTTCAGTTTGGAAAATCTCAAAAGGATGCCACCAGCTGGCCCACACAGCTCTGCTCTTCTCCGCCTTTTCTAATTTCCCAAATGTTATGAGAAAGGCAACGCAGGTGCCTTTTCTTTCCATGCATGCTCATTATTTGTACTGTGGAGGATCTGTTCGCAATTCTCCCAGTGACGTCGATTTCCATTCAGTGACCATTACGACCCTCTGAGGCAGATGTGGGATGCTGAATTTAATCAGATCTTTATAAAAGCAAGACGGCGTCACTGATGACGGGAGCAGGAGCACCGGTTAAGGACCGTGCTGCATGGTCACCATGGAGATGGGCACGGCTGGCAGATGATGATTAACAGAGCTTATCTTGTGTATGTGTGTGAGTGTGTGTGCTGGAAGGAGCATGTAGTGCTGGACTTACCGTCTGGAACCTGCACCTCTCTGTAGCGAATCAGCTGGCTCGGTAGAAGGGGCTTTGTGTGAGCATGCTCAATGAGCGTGTCCTCCACCATTTGCATCATGCCAAGAGCAGACTAAAGCGAGTTCACACAAGAAAAACATTTTATTCCAGAACATCTTCAGTCATCGCTACTACACTCAGAGAAGCATGAATATCTATTTAAATTCTATCTAAATCTAAAAGGAGAACTGCAACTGGCACAAATGTTACAAATAAAGTGAGTTTATAATCATGAGAAAATCTTAGATCACATTACAGACATTTTCATAAATGTTTTTTTTCCTATCAATATAATTATCACTTTGAAATTGATGAAGCACACACCCTGAGTAAGGTCACCTTGTAAGTAAGTTGTACGTTTAGATCATTTACACATCACGGAAGTCTTTTAAATTAGCCTGTTTAGCTAAAAATAGCTTCATATCGCAGACTTTTCTTCTTTTTTTTTTAAGTTACTTTATCAACTCTTACTTTGCTGATGTAAAAGGTAGTTTGTAGTTTCATGATGACAAAGCAGACTGCTGCTGTCACAGGGTGGTGTGATTCTCCCTCCACCTGCTTGACACTGTTTCAAGGTACTGCAGGTACTGTGACTGCAGCGACCTTATACCAGACATTCTGTAAACTTCCACTATTCCAGCTAAATGATACCGCTGACTCGAATGTTGCTCCAAAATTTTGATGTGTAACTGATTAACGCATTCCCTAAGCTGGCAGTAAAACAGACAGTGAACAAACCTCTTTGGTGATGTTGCCATGGAGAAGGGCTTCAATATGTAGCCGTGACAGTAGCTGAGGTATGAAGGCCTTGAGGCGTGGGAGAGTTACATCTGGAATACAGATCACAGCCAACAGCAATCAATCAGAGAGCAATCCTCTTATCGAGACTCAATCGGTAAAGAAAAAGAAGATTTTTTTTTATTTTTTACTCCCAATATCATCTTCATCTCATTGCCATCAGTGTGTGAATGCGATGTATAATGTAAAGCACTTTACATTATACATCGCATTATACATATATACATATCATTCCAGGCACAGTTAAAAAGCTCTGTATAAATAAAGACTATTTACCTTAATATGGATGCACATCTTATTGCAATTAAGCACTAACAAAAAGGACCCAGTAACACTCCTGTTTTGAACAAACATACAGCACCTGCTTGTTATGGAGTCATTCTAGATGTTAGAAAACTCTCAAAAACAATAAAATAATTAATCTGTGTACATTGTTGATTTTTGTGCATGTGTAACAGAATATTATGTTAGCGGGCGAATCTGAATTCAAGCAACGTCTGACCCAGATTCAAGGATGGAGCTACAACAGGGACACACAAACATTATCTAAATGACTGCTAGTGGGGAACACATTAGGGCAGGATAGGAGATGGATAGGGTCTCACAGACAGAGGGAGTTACACTGAAATAGGAACAAGCTTTGGTACTTGCAGGGCCAGGTGATGGTGCTATGGGCCCTGAATTTGTACAGTGTTTGAGTCTAAAAGTTTACAGAGTGTAAAGTCCACAGATAAAAATCTAACAATCTGTCCTTCAGGATCCAGACTGTGACGAGGAAAGACGGCAGCTAGAGGCGCATCTGCTGGTAAACAGCCTCAGCATTTAAATGAGGATTTATAAGGAAAAAAAAAAGAAAGAAAAAGAAGAAGGAGCAGTTTTCTATTAACTGTAAGCCAAACAGCTGGACACTTCAGCCCGGGAAAGCAAACCTATAAACTGAGTTTGTCACATTTCTTCTCAACTTTTGATTAAAAACCATCAAGCTTGTTTGTCACTTCATGTCACTTTCTAAAACTACTACACTGCCTATAGCTGACTTGTGTTGTTCCAGCCTGAGGACGGAGTTGGCTTTGTGTTTATGTTGTTTTTCGAACTGTTCGCTCCACAGTAAAGAAAGAAAAAATGGCTATTAGACAGAAGTACTGGGCTTCTGGGACCAGAGTGAAGGGAAACACAAAGATTAAGAGCTTCGTCTCACCATCGAGGGCCTCTCTGAGTTCATCTTTGGTCCAAGCGACCTCAGTCATTAGTAGACGGAGGTAGTACATAGCGTGCTGGTGAGGCTGCTCGGCTCTGAAGTTATTCAGAGACCTCATGTACTGCAGGGAGATAGGCAGAAGTCAGTGCAACACCCAGACTTAAAGAACAAGAAGAGAAAGGAAAAATGTAGTACTTTGCATCAGAATTTAGAACTCAAGCTTCTGTCACTGTGCTGTTTGACAAACTAAAAGACTTGTGCAGTCACAACTTACAGCTTCCTTGATGATGTCAAAGCGCTTCTCATCGATCTCAAAGGTAGCCATCTTCTCAACGATCTTCTTCAGCAGGATGTGCTGTTTATCACTGTAGCCTTTGACAGACAGCTGCAGCCAACAGCGACAGAAGACAAGAGGTTTGTTACTAACAAACAGGTAAGATGAGTAAAAAACAAAATGACTGCACCAATTTGAAAGTTTTACATTTGAAGACTGAATAAATGACTGATGTGTCTCTTTGGTCACAAGACAACACAAAATACCACAAATAAATATTCCTGAAATGTGTTTCAATAAACCATAAACTTAGACCTAACTCCTGGAGAATCTGAGCACAATATCACTCAAGTTCTGACAAAGCATGTCATGTTTTATCTGATAATGTACAACAATAATAAACATGATGAGAAAACGGAGCTTAAAAGTAAAACCACCGAAATATCAGTCTGTGTAAACGTTTCTTTTCCGTCTCTTACGGGGAGCTAAGCGGCTAATGACGCACTTTCCTATGTAAACTAAGACTAAAAAAAATACAATAGAACAGTCAAGGTTATTCAACGCTTCTATTTAGTCATGTCATGCACGTTAAGGTCCTTCATGATTCAGCTAAACCTCCAACCACACAGCTACACTCTCAGACTCATCTCATTCCTCGCCTCTCCCTCTCGTCAAATCTCTGCGGTGACACCTGTTCAAGATAATGCCTCCAAACATCATTAACCTCAACGGACGGCCAGCCAGCCAAAACAGCAGTGCTGACTCAGACAAATCACGAGAAACCTTGATGTTATTTTTGACCAGAATGTCCTTTAACTCGCATATAAAACAGAATACTAAAACAGCTTTTTCATCTCTGTGATATAGCAAAAATCGGGAAGATTCTGTCTCAGTGATACAGAAAAAAAGCTGTGAGCTCCAGGATCAAATTTAAAGGTTTATTGCTCACATATAGAGCTCTTAACACCTTGCTCCATCAATCCCTTAAAAAACTCTAATCCCATACAGTCCAAAGAGAACACTCCGCTCTCAAACAGCGGGCCATCTTTTGGTTCCCGTGTATCTAGAAGTGGATGGGGAGGCAGGGCCTTCAGTTATCAGGCTCCTCTCCTGTGGAACCAGCTCCCAGTCAGTGTTCAGGATGCAGACTGTCTTCTAGGCTTAAAACTTTTCTCTGTAAAAGGTCTATAGTTAGGCCCAGTTTGGGTCAATTTACTTTGTGATCAGTTTTATTCTTTCTACACTTTTACTTTTTAACTTGATTTTGACTAATCATACTGTTTTACTAACATATTTTAACTTTTAGCTGTTCTGCTGATTGTTTTAGATTATCTTAATGATTTAAACTATTGTAATGTTTATGCTATTGTAATGCTTGATGGCATTTTTAAACTCTTTTCTTCATGTGAAGCACTTTGAGCTACAGTTGTGCTTGAAAGGTGCCATATAAATAAATGACTTGCTTACGTGCCACCTTACATCTACAATGTGTTGAACAACCATCTCAAAGGACACATCAGTCATAAACTCTCCACAGAATGAATGTTAGTGTGAAAAATAGACAAGAAAGTACCACCACAGCAAAGCAGTTTCATTCACAGGCAAGCAGATTGGTAATGCAACAGGACAGAGCATCCCTCTTCTTTCAGGAATTCACCCTGATCCCCCCAAAAAGAAAAGGGCACCCTACTTATGCTTTGGGATAGGGAACAAACTGAGGTCACTTGTGCTGTCCCACATTCTGAATACAGATCCACTCCCAACACGACTCTTATCAGACATGTGACAATAATCACGTCAGATAATCTATATTTGTTAACTTCAGTCCTTCTGCTCTGAAACTTGCTTGTTCATTTACAGTCTGTATGAGAACAACAACAGATGTAAGAAAATGGGGCCATTTTTTTTACTATCGCTGATCTTACACAAAGTGATAACACATCAGAGAAACTTAAACACAGCGTAGAAGTTTGTGCTCTGAAATGATGTTAAATGTAGAAGATTCCCTCTGATAATTACTTGGTTTGTCCATTAAACCAAAATGTAAAATGTGCATATACCTTTCAGACCACAAGCTGGCAATAAGTGATAAGTCATAATCAAAGCTGAAGGTTTAAGGACTCTTTTTAAGGTCATGTCTTCATCTGCCTTTTCGGTTGAAAAATGAGGGATTTTGTGAATTCTGACAACTGCTTTTCTGGAAGTCTCCAGGTTTTAGGGGTTTATCTTCTAATAATGTTTTTCTAATTCTGCCTCTACAGCTGATTAAGACTTTTTAAGAAGGCCAACTCAATGTCAGCTTCATGACATAAAGTTGTTGATTTCAACCAGATATTTATTGTGTAAACAGGACAACACTTCACACAACCAAACGTAGCGCAGAAAAACCCAAGCCATTTTCACTCTGTTAGAGCACCAGAGCGGACCCTTCACTCGCGCCCACACTTCCCTCCAGACTTCAAACGGCTTACTTACGAGGATGGCATTCATCCCTGAGGCTACGCCATACACCAGCCCGGCCAGGCGGGCTGCATATGTATACTCTTTTAAATCATCCTTCAGTAATCTGAGTAACAAGTAGGTCATGTTGCAGTGCAGGGGGTCGGCATAAAGGTAGCGACTAATGGAAGGAAGAAAGGACAAATAAAAAATAAAAAGGAACAAATGCTTGTTTGAGAGACTGGCTAAGAGAAAGAAAAAATGACAATGCAGATGTAGGAAGAATGATAAGAAGAGTATGTATATGCAGCCACATGACCAGCTCTCTGTACAATAAACACTGGCAAAACCTTTTCTAGGGAAGACTCGGGCCACCGGCACACCCACACAAACTTTGAAGCCAATTCTGTTTACTTGTAAAACGTTGCCTCACCTGATGTGGTTATTACAAAAAGGCTTTTGAACCCTAATGGAGTATTTAAAGAAGAGAAGCGGCAATCTGATATGAGAAAACACATTTTTTAGGCGGTCGAAGGAGGTGGATGAGTAAGGAAAAGGGACGTATTAAGGATGAAGAGAGGTGTAGACAGGAGAGGTTGGACCAGTCAAGCCTGGGTTGCAGGTTTAATAAAAATAATTAGTTTTAAACTCCATTAGCTGGGATTACTACATGATAGCCCCAAATTTCTGATTTGAAAAAAAAGTCCCTCCCTCCTCCCCCAAAAGGATAAAACAAATGAAAACCCAGGTCTGGCTGAACAACGGTAGGCCAATTTGAGGACGATTAAGGATTGTGGATGTAAAAGGTCTGCGATGGAGCATGAGGACGATGGAGAGGGATTCTGAATACTTACATACATCCCATAGACGGTATTTTGGAGATCATAGTTCAAGCCAGCTAGCTCGGCTGCATATGCATACTCGTTGAGGGAGTCCTTGAGGAGCTCCAGGTACAAATATGCCATATTACAATGCAATGGGTCCACATATGCAAACGGGCTGTAGAGAAAATTGCAGTGGTGACACAAAGCGCAGAGATACTGATCTCTACATTTACTCATGGAAGAAGATGGAAATATTACAAGTTAATCACAGTGCCTGTGACTAAACATTAATATGATAGTGTACAGGAATGCTACATGTATTGTTAATATATATCAACAATGAGCACAAATATGGCAGCTTAACTTAATTAAATACTCAGCGAACCCGTCTACATGACTTTCAGCAGCATGCAATGTATGTAACTGACAGCTGATGAGCTCTTAACATTAACTAAGTGGAAAGTTCAGCATCACAATGAAGATGGCAAACTGGCTCGGAGTTTGTGCCCAAAGTTCCTCTAAATGATAAATCGTAAATTACGCACCTGAAGAACTCAAAGTTCAGGCATGCCTTGGGAAGAAAGAATTTGTCATCTTGCTTGAACCACACCTTGCTCATAGCTGTGTCCTGGAAGAAATAAACACAGCTCTCATTTGCTCTGAACTTCTAGTCAGGACGTTCTTGCTCATTTATTCATAAAAATCTCACAAACTACTCTAACAAGTTGACAGTAAGATTAAAGGTTCAGTAGCTTTCATTCAGCAATTCCTTCTGAGATGAAAACATGTACACAGTTGACGGGCTTGACATCATGGCAACAACATCACTAAAGGTTTCATGTTTCAATCACAGCAAATTTCCATATGAAAGCTTCCACCAAAATGATGTAAAGCAGGAACGTCTGCTGTGGTTAGGCAGATTAGAGTGACGTTCCTTTAATAACAGAGCTGTGCAGCAGAAACACTTGCCTTGATTAAAGTGGGAACTGAAGGAGAGTCTTTCTCCAGAGGGTAGATCTCAAAGTTGGTGGGGATGAACTCGTTTCTCATGGGTAATTTGAACTTGCCATTGAGGTCTGCATTTGCCCATTTCTAAAACACAAGTGTTCAGTCAGCAGAATCATCTTTTAAAAGACAGAGACACTATCATTCGTCAAACAGCAGACTAGTGTGAAGTTAGCACAACCAAATAAATTGACCTTGATGGTCTCCTCAGAGATGTCTTCCTGTTTGTACTGTGTGCCGTACCACTCCTCGGTCCTGTCTGTTTGACCCTCAAATGACTTGGACACCACTGCAACTCTGGAAAATGGTGGAAAAGAAATAAAGAACATAGTTACATCTACAGAGAACCTTCTGTCAGAGCTAATTATCAACTCCGTCCTGTTGGCATCAGCTTAAACCGATCTGAGTGATGCATGATTTTATTCGGATCATGTTTGATGTAGAGATTCCATCAACATTTGACTCAATGTTTAGAATTCCTCCACCTGAAACAAAATGGCCTGATGCACATTTAGTGTGAGTTTAACAGCTTAATCAGAAGGATAATGGCATGTCTGTGTTTTTTTTTTTTAATTTTAAAATGATTATTATGAGAAATTCACACCATGGTCTGACCCAAGGCTCTTGTTTTTGTTACACTACATATATTTGACTCCGTTAGATTCGGTGTCACAATGCCTTTTATGTGAACAACTTCTATGATATGCCTTACTTTCTACTGTCATAATCTACGGCTCCTGAAGTGTATATAAATATTAATTACTACTTGTCAAAACTTATTAAACAAAAACTGTACACTCACTAACAGACAGGGAGAAAGAAACTGCAAGCAGTCCTACAGGTGTTGGCAGCTCTTAAGTTTACTGCATGAGATAAAATAAAACCGGTCTCTTCTTCTCACTAATTGCTTCTGGAGCTCATAAAAAATATAGAGCTGCCATTGCAATCAAGCTGGAGGTGAGGTAACTTTCCTCTTAAATTCTTGTGATTTGCCCAGAAGACTGAAGCCTCCCAAAATGTTCATGCTGCAAACAAGACAAAGTTTCAGTTTAATCCAAATCAAGATCATTTCTGTGTAGAAGCCATGTTTGGTTGTTTGGTCCAGGGGATATACAACACCCGTAAGTCTAGAACAATGGAGTACTCTAAAAGCAAATTACGCTGAAGTGACATTAGCTTCTCACACTTTTGTTTCACAATACAAGTCTCTGTTCTTCACTTTTAGCCAGGTTGTTTTTTATTGACTTAGTGGTGATTGCTCCAGTGGGAGGGGCTCTAACACCCAGTAAACACAGGGATGGAAGGACAACAAAGGAGATCATTTTTCCAACTGGAGGGTTAGGGTTATGGCCTTGTCCCATCACCAACTCCTTATCATTGCTGGATTGAGTTTAATACAAAGTATTACCAACTTGTGAATTTCAAGAACTGTCAAAAGCCCAAGCTTAAACAGACACTTAAACAAAGACTTAATCACAAACAGTCAGAGAAGCCAATTAGAGCCTCCCATCTCAGTTTTGGCAAGCATTATTGAATGGATTAGTTAATATTGTCATCATCCATGACAGATAAAAAACCTCCAGGGCAAATTGTGAGAGTTTTTGCAGAGGTGGACTGGAGCTTAGGCTAACTCTTTAAAAAATGGGGGGGGGGGCATAACTAGCCTTCACGGAGGTTTGTCCTGCTTGAATGTCTTTCTGGTGGTTCCTGGCAATCCATAAAACCAGCTTCACACTAACTGCATGCAGTTTATGAATAAAACATAAAGTTAACTCTGATCAAGCACATTTAGCACTGAGTCAGTTCTAATGTGTCTCAAGGTGAACACACTGTTTATTTAAAATCAAATTCACTTTATATATAAAATTTAGTAAGTTTTTTCTAAGTTTTTTGTGGCTGCAGAGAAGATCAGACCTGTAAAGGCAGAAAATTCTCTACTTCTCAGAAAATGTAATACTGTAATAATACCCATCATGTTAAAATATTCCCACATTTATTAAATATTTGAGTTACTCTGTGATGCCTCACTAACTAGAGATGTTGATTTTTTTTTTTCAGTTTTCTGTTCATGACCAGAGATTAAGTTAATCTCACCAACCTCACGTTTTCTGGCCTCAGATTATTAAGCACCATCTCAATCAGATCTGGCCTGAAGTCCTCCAGAAGGTACTCTGCTGCTAAGACTTCTTCAAGAGGGTAGTACTGCAACACAGAACAGATTTTATTCAGATTGTGTTTCCTGAGGTTTAAAGGGAAACTAACTGTACAGCTTTGTGTGGAGACATGTCAACATTTTTTGTCTTCAGCCAACAAAGAGAGGACTGACACATTTTCTGTTAAAGCTTAGAGATTTTTGGTACATAGGTAAATGTGTAAGTTACCGACTAAAGAAGAGTGAAATTGCAAGAATATCTGCTACACATGAGGTAAAAGTGTATCCTGTCCTGCAGTATGTGGGTAATAAAAGGTCTTTGTGAGACCTGTTGTAATGGAAAAGAATTTCACAGCCCAACTTGGTGTAACTAAATTTCTGTAATTAGCTCCACAGTAGTCATTAAATATTTTTTTCTACCTGCAGGGAAAGTCACAAAGAGTAAATATAAAGCTAGCTTAAATCTGACTGTGTCCCTGAAACATTTCCAGTCTTAGATAACAGTCAGCAGCTCTTGCAGGCGGCCTAATGACGCCAGCAGGAATAGACACAATGAGCTGCATTAAGTCTCCATGGAAACAGTCTCTGCAGCTGGAAAACGAAACCTACATGAAGCAGACCAGCCACTTTGGAGGTGTAGCCACGGGGTCGCTCCTTGTCCTTGAACCTGAAGGCAACTTTGCTTAAATCCTACAAAACAGAGAAGAAAAAATCTTTGAACTTGTGTCTACAAAGTTTTTTTTTTTTTTTATCTGAGCAACAATTCCTTTTAATTCCTTTTCAATAATTACAAATGAAAAAAGAGACTTAGCCAAGCTCTTTAGCAGCCACCTACAGGAAAAAACCTCCACCCCTTCTTTATCCCTTCAGGAAGATAAAATTATTCTCACTTATTTTGTTTATACCAGCTGTGTAACATGTCAGACAAAAAAAAGTCCACTAGTGGGAGCAGATCAGCTGGACATTGAATGTGGCTGGTGATAATAATGTGTTGGAAGAAAAGCTGAAACCGTCATGAAAACTTTAAACCAACCAAGATATTAAAAGACATTAAAAAACAATAAAATAAAAGAGGCAGGTCGTCTGCCCACACAGATGTGTTGCAGAGCTAACCGTCTTCCTAAATGTTGAAACTGTAATTGACACCTTCACCAATCTGAATGTAGTCCTACTTAAAATCACCCCTTATCTAATCCAAAATAGTCATAGAACTGAGCCTTTTATTGTAGCCACAGCACACAATAACATACCCAAAGTGCTGCTTTCTCACAGACTGTAATGTGCAACTATAATCTCATTGCAGTAGGAAGTCCTATTAACTTAAGACAAGCTCATCCAGTGATCATAAAAGAGCAAGTTTCCTCCATTTGGTGGGAAAACCATGTTAAACAGATAGCTGGCTGATGAACAGATCAAAGCAAAGAGATAGCTGTTTTATTATAAACCATTGCTATTTAAATGTAAATATAATATTATACAAGTGTTTTATCAAAGAACTCCTGGAGCGCTTTTTGATGAAATGCTGACAAAAAGTGATGTGAATGAATAAACAGAATTTACTTTGCACTCTTCAAACACCCATTCTTGAGGCCCCTCAGTGCGCAGTTTCTGGATGTACTGGAACATGTGGAAGATGATGTCCTCCACGTGCACTGCAGTGACAGATCAAATCACAGGAAAGACATAGAGAAACTGAACAAACCTAACGCCAACTTGGCCGTTTATAATAAAACATACTAAATGGTGTACTTACAAAGACCCTCCTCAGTCAAATCAACATTGATTATAAAGAACATGAATCCTCTGGCTCCTTCTTTTTGCCCTCCAACGAGTGTGTTCACCCAGCCTGAAAAATAATTATCACAGCAGCACATTTCTCTAAGTAAAAGGTGTATGTTTACTTTAATTATACAATAAAAGCATTTAATAACTGTTAAAGAGCAGCATTGTTATGAAAATATTTAAAAAAAAGAAAATTTAAATAACTATATGCCGGTTATACAATATTTGTCCAGAGTGTGTAGAGCATTTTTATTATAATGCTTTAAATATTTATCAGTTTGCAGGTCAGCTTTTTCCTTTAGTACCTTTTGATTTCAGCTCAGACAACAAACTTCCAGGTCCTTCATGACCAATAAGGTGTCCCAGATAATGTCCTGGGTTAGATTTATAGTACTTCTGCAGGTCTGGGATGGGGAACGTCACATACAAGTTTCTTATGTCTTTGATAGGGACCACTTTGTAGAATTGCTGTAACAGAAGAAGAAACTGCATTACTAAAAGTCCCCACTGAGAAAATCACAGAAAATGTCTTGATATTAGAGTCTCAGCCCGGTGAAATAAAATGAACACATTGTGTTTACAGTCTTACGTGACAGTAAAAGTTTTTAAGAGGGTACAATAATATAATGTAAGACTCACTTTGAGGTGCACTTCCTGGAAAGGGTGCTCAGGAAATTCTGGGACAGGCACATTCTTGTTTTCAACTTCACCGAATAATTTTACCACCATGGACGTCAGCTCATCAAGCGACTCTGGGAAAAGATCAAGAAAACAAAGTAGACGTGGAGCTCAAACAATTGATAATTAAAACCTCTAAAATCCTCTCTGCAATCGCTCAACAGCAAAAAAGGACAATCTTTCATATTTGACCTTTCCTGGATCTTTCTAAAATATATATAAAAAAGGAAAAACATAAAATATCACAAGAAACCTTCAGACAGGATTTCAGTTCAATCATTTATAGAAAGTTTGTGTTAGAAGAAAGATGCTTTGAGAAGATAAAACGGATTGGATTTTAAAGCTTCTAATGGAAATTTAACTGCAGTTTTTTTAACAACTATAATTACAGAAAATTTTGTTAGATTTTTTTTTGTAGTCTCTATAATCGTCATCATCATCAGTACAGTGGTCCTTATTACCTGCGATGACAAAATAAATACAGAAGGGCTTCAATACAAGCACAAACCAAACTATTGACCACCGCACTGTTTCAAAGCATCACTGCTTTGTTCTTTATCTTCTCAGATTCCTGTTTAAAGTCTGTTTATCTGAGAGATGAGATCTACTGAGGCCCAAAACTGCCTAAACTAAATCCAGAAATATACCATTTTGGGGCCATATGCAGAGAAAAAATCTCACATTTTATAAAAGACTTAAAAGAAAAACTACTTTTAAAACATTTTTGTATATTTTTTGGCGTACTAATTAGTCTGAGCTATGTTTATGTTTCTGTATTTATTTTATTTTTTGGCAGTTTTGGCCATTTGGCACAGATGTGCCCGGGACGGAAACACAGCAACAACAACATGCTAATTTAATAACTTCTTGCTGAGTCTCTACATAAAGTTCAGCTTTCACTAGAAAATACTCCAATCACTTTGTTGTCATTGTGGCTTTTTCTGTTTGACTTCATGGATGTTTAAAAGTTGAGTTGAAGCTGTGACCACACCCTCTCTTCCTTGGGTGACAAATGAGCCAAACATGTAGAAAATAGCATGAAGAACAGTGTTGCACGATGTTATCACACAGTTGTGGCTGATCCATCCTTCAACTCTACACTTCTTTAGTCTTTTCTGTTCATTTCCATGTCCAACACTTAATCCCTTTGTCTTAATGTAAAATGGAGGGGGACTTAAGCTGAGTGATGCACGGCATCCTGGACCACTGTTTTATTGCTAATAAATGAACTTATTCAAAAGCTGGTGGAAAGGAGATTCTTGTTCTTCATGAGATGTTAATCTGCTGGTGTTAAATGTAAGCATGACATCTCAATTCTTTTTGCTAATAAAACCAAAGTACAATATCTCGACTGATCTCAGCATAATGTGTGCTGTTGTACAATGATTTAGTAATAAAACTTGAAATACTGTGGTTTTCACGTCCACGTACTGCATGACTTGCGCTCCTTGTTCCTCAATGACAGTACAGACGTGTTGTATCTTACTTAAGTGTTTTGCTGAGGCATAGTGAGAATTTAGAAAGATCTCCATGTTACATTAGTAAGAGATAAAGTCTTACCTCTTCCTAACACACACAGTCCCATGAGGTTAGAGGAGTAATATGTAGAGTGAAATTTCAGGAGCTCTTGACGGACGTCGATCCCATCTTTAGATGGTCTGGTCTCAAGTGTCAATTTGTTACCTATATGAAATATTAAAAAGGCCTATTAGTTCTACCCACTGTTGTTAATGAATTCAGACCCAAACTTTTTATACCAAAGCTTCACGTTCAACTGTAATAATAACGCCTGAATAAACGGATTCAGAAATGTAATTCTCTTAGCAAGAATGAAAAGGACACATCCACTAAAACATGTCTGCAGCAACTAAAACAGAGAAGCAATTTGAGAGCATGAGAGATGGAGCAATTTCTTTTTTTTTTTACAACATTATACTCAAACTATGTCAAATAAATGCTTGCGTGTCATGTCTGCATAAACTGCATGCATGAAATACAGGTCATATCTGGAATCAACTTAAGTGGTTCAGTTTTTCTAAGAATAACAAATAAAGCAGCAGTTCAGAGAAGATTATGTTAGCTGGCTCTGAGAGCATGGATTTCAGGCCTGTCTGATCCTCTTTTACCCTTTACTAGAACAGAGATTATATAAATCAAGACTGCCATCAGGTGGTTATTTTGAGCTCAGAGATTATCTAAGTGCATGTCACTCTGAGCTGAGATTCGCCAAGAAAGGGAAACCCCTTTCTTTAAATTATCAAAACTATTCAGAACGTTTTGCTATATATAAAAAAAAATGTCAATCTTAACATGTGTGATGAGATTCATCTGGGACAGCCAGATAATCCTGACTCTAAAATTGTACAGTTGCTTTAATACTGTCTGATAGTGCCACTGTGACTATAGCTTAGCATATATTGCTCTTCTTGGTCGTACAGACAACAGTCCTGCTATGACACCTATGTTAACAATCAAAGCAGGATGCTCAAACTACAAAGGAAAACTAAGTCATTTAAAGTGTTTTATGTCTGGTGAAAATTCCTGACGGTTTCTACCTGTTCCAAATTTACTGAAGGGGTGGTTTGGGTTGCCTGTGGCCTTCTCTAGTTGAAAAAGCCTCCAGGCATCATTCATCAGGTTCTTTTCATGCTCAGAGTCCACAGCATTGACCTCCCGGTCCTTACAGCTCTCATCAAACAGAGGGCATAGGAAGAACTGTGCAAACCTGAGGAGATTGAAAGAAAAACAAGTGGAATTCAGCACGTTAAAATCACCAAACAGATGTTCAAAACTAGCAGTTAAAGCTTTGTCATTTTTAGCATTTGTAAACTAAATGTGTTCCATATTAAAAGACCGTGTACACATGCACAGATGGGACACCAAGATGAGATGATGAAAAATCATTTGCATGAGAAAAAAGGTCAGAACAACTGCTATGCAAATGAGGACATGCAAAGCACATAAACAAATTGATACTGTATATTCAATAGTTTCCACTAAGCACCTCTACCATGTTCCTTTGTTACAAAGTTTTTAAATAAGTGGTTTGGGGTCACCTTATGTTTATGAAATTGCAGAATAGCAAGATTAATACGGTTTTCCTTTCTGATTACACAGAACTGACATTATGAGAAATGTTAAGCACTCAATTTAAAATGTAACCACGTAAACCATCCAGATAAATGTCTGACAGATAAAACGTCTTACTATATAATTAGCATAAGTATAAAAAGGGAGCCACACAGCCACATGTCCTTTTTAGACAATGCTTTTATTAATAATTAAGGTCACTCTGCAATGTCCTTTCCAACCAGTGGAGTCTAGATGGCCTTCACAATTCACTGGCACGTGAGAACGAGCCTCTGCCACTGAGACAGGTGCTCACTACTGTCATTCATTTCTAATAAGGTAAGCTTATCCCTTCAGGTTCAATTCAAATTTCATTTCAAAGTCAACACAGCTGGGACATGAGTATGGTCCCCTGCAAGGCTGAGGACATCAGTCTTGTTGTGTGCCTAAAGTTTAAGCCTGACATGGGGGGAGGACCACGGCAATGGTTACAAATGACAGCACAGTGAAGGTTGGTCTGGTAACCAAAGAGAAGATGACAACGACCTGGCAGTTCTCATAGATTAGGATGTAGACTCTTGTGGCCAACACACTTGGAACCAAACAACTGCTTAAGTTAAGCATATGATATCTGTCTTGATTTGAACCAAGTACAACCTAAAAAGAAGACTGATTAGCTTTTCAATCATACACACAAACATGACAAAATCTTTAAAGATATGAATCAGCTGTACAGGAGCTAATGCCGAGTATCACCAAAGTTCACATTGGCAAAGTCGTACAAGAGTGTTGTAAGTAAGAGTATGCAAGAACATAAAAAGAATACAGGTACAGGCTCAATCCAATCCCACTGATTGACTTTTGAAGTACCTGTCAAGAGCTCCTTGCAAGTGCTCATGTGACACATCAAAGTAATAGTTGGTATGCTCCCCACTGGTAAATGCATTGGAGCTGCCTGCGTGTTCACTGAGAAACTGGCTGTATTCATTCTCCTTAGGATACTTCTGTGTTCCCAGGAACAGCATGTGCTCACAAAAGTGCGCCAGGCCTGAGATGTTCTCTGGGTCTGATAGTGAACCTGTAAATAGAAGAAAAATAGATGCTCTGGTTTGATTGATGAATCTGTATGTCTTAGCTCTTAAGAATTTAGAAACAGAACTTTTATTTAATAAAGTTTACTACAACGACATTGAATTTTCTTAAATGTGTAATGATACCACCAACAATACATTCATATGAAAAGCTGTTGGTGCGTTTGTAAAGCAATCACATCAACTGCCATTTACAAACAACATCATAACAGCAGCATTAATTATATTGGGCAATACTTGCCAGTCCTGCTTTGAAAGACCAAGTAATGCCATTTGACATGTTCAAAAACTAAAATATATTAGTATGGCAAGACTTCATTTCACATTACTTAGTCAAAAACTCTGGTAATGTTAGTCAAAGAATTTAATTTTCACTGAAAACTTTGGAATATTAAACATCAAGCTTTTATTTATCTCACCCCCACCCCCCCTTTTTTTTTTTTTTACCTATGTGGACATCCAAAGCAGCTGAGGATTTGTCTGTAGTTGGATCGCTGATGAGCATTGCCTTCAAGCCATTGGTAAACTCCAGGCCCCTGTAAACCCTTTTGTCCTCTGGAGACCGAATTATATCACTGACCACCCTCTTCACAGCTGGATCAGTCATTCTGACTGGTAAAGATGACACCAGCCTGCAGTGGAGGGAAAAATTCAAAAGCTTAAATAACTTAGAGAGAAAGGCATTTTACATCAAAGATGTCTTTATTATCTCTTAAAACTATGATGTATACAATCCAATGGAGTGTTGTTCTTACTCTCAAATCTAAGTCTCATTGGATAAAAGCGTCTGCTAAATGACTGTAGAACAGGTAGAATCTATTAAGCATATGTGGTGTCACTGCAATTGGCTAACTCATTAAACGCTTAAAATGCATGTGATACTAAATCTTTTAGGCAATTTGGCAAATCCAATTTAATTTCAAGCACCTGTTGTAAAACAATAAGTACCATATTTGGATAAGTTTACCCAGATTCCTCAGCATCTCTGCTAATATTACCAAAAAATATTTGATAACAAGACGGCAGAAATCATTAAACCTGATCAAAACGACAAAAATGCATAAAGTTGGCTGTTATGTACAGTGACAAGCAAATACAAATGCTTTGTGTTAAGCGTAATAGTCCCAGTAGTGGAAGACAAAATTATCTCAGTCAAAAGGGGGAAAACTAGTGTTAGCTCATTTCATTTATAACAACAGCACCAACGAGGTTAGCAAGTGTCGAAATAGCAAGAGAAATGTTTTGTCAAATTTTGTGAAATTGTTTAAATCCACAAGGCTGAAAGTGTATAATGACTAAGCAACGTAACATCGAACACAAGCTGGTTTAGCTCTTAATACAGCAACACGGCTAACAACGTCGTCTTAGCCAGGGAGGGTAGCTAGGTCAACTAACACCGGCTTTAGCGGTTCAAGATGCTAATCTTAGTTTGGTAGATAGCCAACTTGACGCTTGGTATAAAAAATAAATTATTTTAACTGAAAGTAAAAACATTTGTCCGAGGGCGCTTACCTAAAATCTCGATTAATGCAGACGCCGCTTCCTGTTGACTGGAGGTATCTTGTAAAGTGGGCCGTTTGGTTAATGCACTTAAACATACTTTGCACTCATGGAAAACAAACCTTTTACGGCGCCATCTTTAAACAGCCACTGGCAGTTGAGCCCAGAGCGTACTATAATGATGCGATGCAACTGATCAATTCAACAATTAAATTTACAAATGGGACACACAATAAAAATAATAATCATAACATATACTTGAATATAAACACACTGGCAATCGACAGTCTAGAGCTTAACTGAAATTTACGTCGTGTCATTAATTCTGATAATGATTAAGTAGCCTGCACCGGGGTTTCCGTTTGCGTTCAACGTCTCAGATCAAGTTCATTTCAAGCCCTTTCACCTACTGCACTGAATGCATGATAATTTACATGATAATGTTACATCCCTTTCCTTTAACACGTAAAATCATTATTAAGCCTCGAATTTTTAAAGGGGGTCTAATTTTGAAAGTTATAGTCGCAACGGAACCGTGTAACAGACCAACAGCGTGATCCTCGTTTCTCACATGACGACCTTTAGTTCTTAGTTATTGTTTAAACTTTTTAAAACTTAATTTTATATACCTTTGGCCTAAGCTTGTTGTTTGCATGCTATTTAAGTCAGGCTGCGCAGAACAGATGCGCAAGCGGGTGTTTGTCGCTACTTTGCCAGTAGATGGCGACAATTTTTATTTATTTATTTTTAGTATAGTCAAATCACATTCATATTCCACATTACCTTTCTCCTAATCCGGACCAACAACATGTGACATTATTTATTTATATTTGTTAGGCAACCCCCGAACAAAATTTATATTAACGAATATTAGTCATACATGCACTGAATGTAGTTTAAAACAATACACAACATACGCACATTTTATACAGTATGTGGCTGCTACTGGAGATTGCTGCTAAACAAAGTTTTGATTTACCATGCTGTGCATAAACAGAAAAGGTTCTATTCTATTCTATTCTATTTGCAAGTAACCTCCCATTATGTAACAAGTTTCTAAGAATTTTTTTTTTCTAAATAGTAAAAAACAAAAACTGGTCACACAGAAGCAGAAACGAAAGCATGAGCAGGTAAAATAAAACAAAGTCTGGGCTCTTAACTTTGCAGATCGGGTCAGAGTGCGATGTGAAAAATGATATAAAATCCCGAGTTATTTCTTCCCTAAGATCTGAGCCAAACAAAGGCAGTGCTAGGCAATGATTAAAAATGAATCACATAATTTTCTGCGGTTAATCACATTTAATTGCATTGTTAGGCACAAAATTCAATAATTAATCAAAAGTAGTGTATTGTATATTTTCAAATACATTAAACAAATCAGCTGAATTTTAACAGCAGTATTCATGAAACGGCAGCAGATAAAATATTTCTTGTAAACATCAATTGAAACATTAAAAATAGTAAAACATAAAAGCTGCTTTTTTCTACTCTTTAATTTATGATTGTTTAATCATGTCATACTGGTTTGATCACATCCTGCTGTCTCTGTCTTATGTTTCATTGAGGTGTTTGCTCAGCTTTCTAGATCAGTCAAACTCAAACACACAGTGAGCCAAAAAAACAAGTGTTTTTTTGGTTCAGTGTAGATTTAAAACGGAGTAAAAAGGACTTATTATACATTTAAACCCAAAACTAACACAGCATATGAGTCATTGCATATAAAACATTACTCAGTAAAAAAAAAAAAAAGGTTGAATTAGTTTGTTTTTATCTGCAGCTTTCCATTGTCATTTCAAATGACTTTTTTTTTTATCTTAAAACAAGATGAAACACTAAATTAATGACTAGAATATCGAAAGAGCCTGATTATTCTATCACATCCCACTTTAACACTCACATTAATATTTTTATAAAAATTCAAATGATCATATCTCCAGTTTCCTCAGTCCATCAAACAAAGTCTGAGAGTTTAAACTTTCTACCTTATGATGAAGTTAACAGCAGCGCTCCATGGGACCTAGTTCTGAAAACATCGTGCAATTTGCTAGACTTCTATTAATTCCTGGAGATAAAACTTTAGATTTATTATTAGATCAGATTTAACATTTGACTCTTATAAAGCTAACTGGTGATAAGTGAAAAATTTCCCAGCTCACCTGGATCCCAGCGAGAAGTCCTGCAGTAACAAACCACATTCACTTCACCTTGCATCAACTCCTGACAAGAGCATTTACTTTATTGCTTAAGGAGAGAAGTGCATACATTCATTTATTTTATTGGGAAAAGCTACAGGAAGTCTCACATCCAGATGCTCAATGTAAATAAATACAATTTCCCCAGAAATTACAACACAAACCAACATCTCAGTGCTGAGATCTTATTAAATATTTACAGGTAACCCATAAAATCAAATCAAATAATTAAAAAAAACAACATGAAATATCCATGAAGTTCTTGGATCGCATACTATTGTGAACTGCTATAAAACCTTAAAATGACTGTAGAGTGGGCAATTAAAAAAACAGTTTCATAAAAGGTTCCATTTTCCAGTTTACAAGAGCAAACATTTAAAAAAAGAACAGTGATTAAAATCACAGTAAGGCCGCAGAAATGCAAACATTTATATAAAACTTTTTTAGACTTCTGTGATTTTTTCAGCAGAGCTGTTGCTGCCTCAGACTGTCCAAAAAATACCCCCCCCCCCCCCCCCCCCCCCCCCCCCATTTCATCACACACAACCCATTCTCAAAGCAGCATCTGAAGAAATGAAAGACAACACCTCCCACTGTGAAGCTTCTCTAAAAGCCTTCATAATAATTTAGGATTTTTACTTCTGCAACAGCCTTGTGGACTCAGTCAGGCGAACAGCTTGATGTGAGAAGATAAAGAGTGCGTGGGTTTAGGTTTGAAACCGAGTGAGGTCCTTCGCTGACATCCTCCTCCCCACCACTGCATGCTGCTGTGTGACGACCCGCCAGCCTTGCTCATAGTTTGGCAGTCACTAAGTTGACGCGAGGTTTGGGCCGAGGGAACAGAGGCAGGCTCTTCTTAAACGCCATAATGTCCTGAACCAATGTGGGCTGAGGAAACAAAACATCTGGAGGTCAAAGACGGGTCGAAAAGGAAGCCACATGTAGTTTCACTGTGTACATCTAATTTATGTCACGCTACAAAACTTCAGCTATTAATGTTCTCTTAGCTTTAAATGGTCTGTTGCAAGTTTATGTTGAGTAAAATATGCAAACAGTCAAGGAAGTGGGTAACCAATAAAAAATGCTTAAAGAAAAGGATGTTGATTACCTGTGGCAGGGAAGGAGCAGGAGACAGGCTGACATCATTCTGAGCAGGAAACTCTCCCACTGGTGGACCTGGTACACACACAAACACACACACAAGTTAATGTCACTGAATAAACTAATTAAGCAACCAGCATCTTTGTAAATATACTTACAGGACTCCATCTCTCTGGACAAGATGTGCACGGACACCTTGTGTCTCTTTGGGGCCTTAACTGCCAGCTTTTCCTGTATAGACAAAAAAAAAAAAAAAAAAAAGATTAGGGTCAGGAATGTCTTTAAAGCACCACATAAGATTCCACCCTGTAAATTCTGCACTTCTGACTTGTTTTGATGACACACTGACTCTCATCATGCACATTCCTGGACCGTTGATGCCCTGCAGTATCCCGAGGCTGAAAAACCAGACTTTCCACCGTTTTCCCAGCCTGGAGCATCATTTGACAGCTGTGTTACATGGAGCCTCACGGTTACGGATAAATGAGTTGTAAAATATTGGCATTTCGGATATCGGCCAAAAATCCATTATCTTGCATCCCTACTCAGCAGAGTTGATGAAGCCAAATTAAATCCAGTCTGTACAGCTTGTACAACAGTCTGTACAAGTCCTGTAATCTGTTAAATTGTCTTTAGTAGATGATTATCTGAAAGCAAAGATTTGTTTGACATTTGAATCAGTTTCAGTTTCAGCTGCACAATATGTAAGGATGTCTGACACACACAACTAAACTAACACCTCCTAACCCATACCTATTCCAGAGAAATATGTGAAAATATCACTTTTCTATAAAAAAAAAATTACAATCACAGAAAGTAATCAGATGTTAGCAGCAGTGTCTGTAACAAGCCAGGAAAAGTTGGGACAGAAATTTGTTAGAACTCAGAGATGTAATCGACTCAGAAGACAAGGACGTGTCTCCCGCTGTGCTGTGTCAAATGGATTCAAGGGAAGAGGAGTAACATGACACAGCTGTACTACTCACTCTGTAGAAGTGCATTATGTCTTCTTTAGTCAACGTCTTCATATGTGCTACTTCAATGTTATCTGCAACACAACAAGGAAAACACAAAGTGTCAACATAAACAGTTTTAGGCATATCACTGCAGTCCTGCTTAAACCCTGAGACCATTTCAAAGAGGGACTCTGGGTAGCTTTTAGCCACACAGGAACTCAGTTTCTCAACTGAGTTTATCATGATTATACAGGAAGGTAGTTTGTCCATGTTTTCAAGATTTAAACATTTTAATTAGTTATAAGTAAAAAAAGTTGTTACTGCAGTATCAGACTACACCTGAAAGCTGTGTGTTCAGGTATTTGTGCAATTCTCCATAACCTAAAACTGAACTAATCCAATCTGAGCTAGCTTTGCTGTCACATTCCATCAGTAATCTCCAGCACTCCCTGAAGAGCCGCTTGGTGTTTCCATCATTCACAGCTTTAGGCAGATTACTAGTGAATCATCATCATTCCAGTCCACTGTGACTCAGGAAAGTGCTGCAATACTGAGGTGTGTCACTGCTGGAGATTATTTGAGTAACATCCCGTTTACCTCTGAGACTGAACAAAATATTCACGATTCTCCAAAACCTGTACATGCTTTCTATGCTACACAACCAGGGATGAAAAGCTGTGGTTTGAGGGCTCACCTCTGTCGAAATTATACTGCTGAGAGATGATCTCGCCCCAGTATTTGGCGCACTCAGCAGAGAGCTTCTTAGGTTTGTCCAGGCGGCGGGTGGCCAAGGCCTGGATGTGTTTCTGGAAGGCTTCTTCACTCATGTCCTCCACAGCCTTCTCCATGGTGCTGAGGAAGGCCTCCACCCGGCTCTCCAGGTAGTGGGGCGCCCTCTTTGATTGTGTTATAAAGCGGAGGCCTTGCACCCCATTAGCCCGTCGAGGCCCACTGAACACAGTGTAACCTTTGGGTGGAAACAGAACAGAGAAATGTGTAAGAGCTCAGCCATCGACATCTATGAATCTTGAAAACTATCCTGGAAAAAGTTAGCCATGATTAACAAAAAAGAAAAAAAACTGTATAAAAATGTGAGTGTTTTGTGGTCTAACCCAGTTGTTCTTTGGTTCTCAGTGTGTCATAGCAGGGCTCAGAGATGATCTGGGAGAACAGCTCCAGCAGCATGTTGTCATTGGTGCTCTGCATGTCTGTCTGGTAGTAGATCTCTATGCCACAAATATCTTGAACCTCATTCCTCTTCTGGTAAACATACCAGCTACCTGAGAAAGACAAAAAACAAAATATTATAAACATTTATCTGATGTTCTGCAATCATAGGAGTATTCCATTTGTGATGCTTTATTGACAAATATTAAAACAAAGGCTTTACTAATACTGGGAGAATTCCTTAGTGTTTCCCAAAGGCCTCATGCATAAAACTGTGCGTAGCAAAGCAAGCTACAAGTGGCATCCACAGGGAAAAAAGAAATGTGGCGCACAAAAACTTTCAGATTTATAAAAGCGTGTGCACGCACGCCCCATGCCTGTTTCTGTTTATGAATCAGAATCGTGAGGGAACGCCTTCCTACGCCCACATGGTGGCTATAAAAGGTCGGGTGAACGCCAACAATAAATATTCATCAATAATGACCATAACAGAATTTTTCAGAATGTGAGACAGCGATCTTGATGGACCACGTTGAAAAACATAAAAAGGTTTAATTGGTGCAGACAGCATGGTCATTATTTGTGTCACAAAGGCAGAATAGTGGCAGCAGGTGGTAGATGCTGTTATTGCAGTGTCAAAAGCAAGACACCCCAGAGGCATCAGTTAGTGCAGCTGGATAGCTCAGTTGGCAGGGCATCTGTCCAAAGTTCAAATCCCAGAGGGGTGATTGTTACCACCTTCCATTTGGGGCCTTAGGAAAGACACTAGAGCCCATAATAAATCGTTTTGGAGAAAAGCGTCTGCTAAATGCCGGTAATGTAGTCTTTTGTTTTAATGTATAGAATAAATATGTACAGATACATCTGAGATTGGTGCTGGTTTATTTAGTGTTAAATAATATTTCTTTATAGTTCCTGGGTGTTCCAGGTGGGTCTGTGGTGCTGCAGCTGTGATTGGAGAGGGTGAGGCCAGAAACTGCAGCAGCCGTGTCCTCAGAGGAAGTCCTGCAGGTGCAAAGGGACACGATCAACGCTACTAACAATGTGTCCAAGGAGTTGCAGGAAATGGACATTGTCCTGACGAATTGGGGCAACAATTAAAAAAGGACTGTTTAAGAATAAAAAAAATAAAAGGAAATCCACCTCTTGTGTGTTTAATAAGCGTTGCATCACTTCTAGACCTCCAGCCTCCAGTCTGCTCCCACTCTGCTGGGTCTAAGAATGAATGACTGAAGCTTACTTCTTGCATTTTCTTTTACTGATTGGTATATGCTGACAGCAGACTGTCCACCTGATCATTTCCTTGATTTTATTCTGTACCATTGGTGTAGCAGTTTCCCATTTCCCAGATTTTGTGCGCCAGGGTCAGAGTTTTCGTGGAGGTAGGAACATTCTCCCGCCAAGTTTGGTTTTATTAAATCCCAAAAGTTGACTGTTGGTGTATGCCGGTTTTTGTATCTATGGCAGCTTTATAAATCAGGTCCCCGTTAGCAATTTGTGGTACTCCTCTGGCGCTGGTGAAGGAATTGAGTGTGCGCGGTTGTGGTGGTAGGTGGAGTCAGTCATCGGGGTGTATGCAAAGTCTGTACAGTGGGTGGTGTTCAAACACACAATTTCTGAGCTGCCATATTAAATATTCACCTGTATGCTTATCTATTGTTCTTCAGTCACCTGCTGAGACAATTTTAAAGCTCAAGAAGCATTTGAAATTATTCAGATCTTAATTCTTTGAAGATTCTGGGGGCAGAATCTGTGGGGCTTGGAGTTGTTTCTGTGGCGCTGGGCTGCACATTGGTCTATGTGTGGGAAATCCTGTCCCCTTAACCTCAATCACACTCAAACATTTCACAAAACGCCAAAGATATCATGTTTGAGGAACCGATGAACTAACGTCAAATTTCAGACACTGTCACAAAATGCTGGTTTTGAATATAACCTTTGCTCAAGAGTTAGGCACTTAGAAATGCACTGCATCAATGGAGTGTCAGTCATGGTGATATAAAAACAAATGTGTGTGTATGTGTGCAGGGAAAAGGTGTGTAATATGTGACTTACCATCTGGAAGCTGCACCTCTCTGTAGCGAATCAACTGGCTTGGTAGAAGAGGCTTTGTGTGAGCATGCTCAGTGAGAGTGTCTTCTAAAATCTGCATCATGCCAAGAGCAGACTAAAGAGCAGACACACAGGAAGAAAAACATTTAGACCAAATTATTATCAGTAATAGTAACCTAATTCAAAGGACAGAACAACCTTCTGTGTACATTCTTAACAAATGACTCAGACTTTCTCAAATGAGGTCAGAATCAGGCCATTTTTACACAGAAAGTTTCCATTACCAAAATTTCTATAAGTACTTGCTGATACATACGCAGTGTGTTCCACTACTAGTTAAAAACTTGTGAGTTGATTTGAAGGTTGTGGGATGACACCAGTAATATGTCTGATGTGGTGGTAAAACAGAAAGTGTATGAAAACTGTTTCTACAGTTATCCATCACAATCATTTTAAAAGTAAAAGTTATCACACCACAGGGAACAAGTGATCCTCTTCTACTGCTCAGAGCATCCCACTTTTCGTTTTGTTACATCTCCTAAAAAATATGCTATGCTGCAAGGGCAAGTTTACAATTTTCCTTTCCCCTAAAGGCTCAGCATCAGCAATCTTAAATCAATGAAGCAGGGCTCTGGTGCCTGGAGGTGGCCCACTCGCTTAGGGGTGGAGGGATCGGTGTGTGCCAGGGAATCTGGGCCTGCCTGGGTGTGCTGCCATGGGATGGGCTGGTGCATGCCCTGGTGTCTGGTTGCCACCCCAGGAGATCGTAGGGGGAGGTGCTAGGGTGTGTTTAGAGATGAGACTGGGAGGTTTGTGTGTGCATGTGCCAGGATGAGTGGGAGTGGGCAAGGATATAGGTGTGCATGTGGCGAGGGGAGGGATCACATGTAGTTGTGGGAGAGGCCTGGTTGGGCCTGGGGGTGGTGGGCCGTGGGTCTGGGCTCTCCCGCTGTCCTTCTCCCCCTCCTCTCCTTCCCCCCCAGGCATGTGATGAGTGGGTGCCTTCTGGGGTTGGTGGCGGCTCACTGTGGTGTGGCTGGGCTCTTGGGGCCCTGAGCCCTTCGCTTTGTCTGCTCTGGATGGCTTGCGCCTGGCGCGGTCGGCGGCCGCCATCTTGGCCCGCCTGGGCCTGTGGCCCGTGACTAAAGGGGACTCTGGCAGGGGCCTTCCTCTGCCACCCTCTGGGTGGGTCTGGGGTCATCTTCGTGGGGGTGTCTTGGGTTCCTGCTCCGGGATTGTTGCTGATCGCCAAGGTCTCTGGGCCGCCCTAGTGTGCCCCTAGCCTCCGGAGAGGCGTGGTCACATTTGCACGATCACACTCATCGCTGATGAGTCCTCATTCCTGCATGCTCTGCATGCTGACACATTCACTGAGTTGTCCAGGGGGTTTAAGAGCACTTTTGTTTTTTTGTTGTTTTTTTTCCCTATGTGTGTGTGTGTGTGTGTGTTTCTGGTACTTTGGATGTCGTTGTGATACATGTTGTTGTAGCCGTCTTGCTTAAATTTTTTTTTTTTTGGGTGGGGGACTCTTGATGATTGTCAACTTAGTTTACCTGTAAAAGCTGTAGGAATTCTGTGTTGTGTTTCTGTACAGGTGTAGCAGTTGGTTGTCTGGTGTTAGGTTGGATTAAAGGTTTTTGCTTCTATCTACCGCATTTTTGTCTCCTCTTCCTAAATTCTACTTTCCTTTTTACTTCTCTTCATAATTTCCTTTTTTCCTCAGGTCAGGTCTAGCAAGATTCCATAAATTCCATAATTAAAAATAAATAATTAAGATAAAAGATAAATAAATTAATTAAATGAGAAAATCAGATTATCAAGAGGAGCCTCATACCCATAAGGCTACTCTTGGCAATGCAAATTTGTTCAGCACAACACAGCAGCCAGACAATCATTCTGCTGCTGCCATGCTGGACAAGACAAGTTAAAAAAAAAGAAGAATTAATGAAGCGCCTTGTTTTTTCTTTTCAAACTCACACAAATTCAGATGCAATAACTGATTATTAAGATGTTTGACAATAATCCTCTGATATACCTATAAAAAACCAAAGTAAATATTAAAAAGGTATCTGAAATGTTGCCACATATGGTATGTTGCCATACCATAAAATGGAGTGAAGGAGGCAGACAGCACATGTTATAAAGAGGTTACCAAACAAACCTCTTTGGTGATGTTGCCATGGAGAAGGGCTTCAATGTGTAGCCGTGAAAGCAGCTGAGGTATAAAGGCCTTGAGGCGTGGGAGAGTTAAATCTGGAATGAATATCACAGACAACAACAATCAATCAGAGAGCGACTCGCCAATCAAGAATGAAACAGAGGGAAAAAAAACAAACCAAAAAAAATTAAATAAAGAAAACAATACGAATAACTACTCTGTGGTTGTTTGAGTGTATGGCAGTCAGAACTTGATCCAGTCAAACGGTACACCGAACAGCTGGACACTTTAGCCAAGAATGAAAATCTACAAACTGAGTTTCTGTCACATCAAGACTGGATTTTACTTGCATTGTCTTAGCTTGAGCACAGTGTTGGCTCCATTTTTCTTTTGTTTTTTAAACTGTGTGCTCCTCAGTAAAAAAAAAAAAAAAGGCTATTAAGTACAAATACTTGGCCTCTGAGTGGAAACAAAGCTTCATCTCACCATCTAGAGCCTCTCTGAGCTCATCTTTGGTCCAAACAACTTCTGTCATTAGTAGACGGAGGTAGTACACAGCGTGCTGATGAGGCTGCTCGGCTCTGAAGTTATTCAAAGACCTCATGTACTGCAGGGAGAGAAAGAAGTTAAGAAATGTGTTTAAAAAAAGGTACAAAAATCTAAATTGGTAAAGTGAAATGAGGAAAAAGCTGAACTTATTAAAAAATGTAAAAGTGAGTACATTAAAAAAACTTGTAATCTTATGTTTTTTTTCCCATTTTATCAGTCTTTTTTTTCTTTATCATGAAATTACCAAAAATATCTTTTTGAATTACAGGCTAAAAGAAAAAAAAAGGTTTAACAAGCCCCTATATTATTCAGTCTTGACAGTGGTAAAATGGTGTTGTCACAGCTTACAGCTTCTTTGGTGATGTCAAAGCGCTTCTCATCGATCTCAAAGGTAGCCATCTTCTGAACGATCTTCTTCAGCAGGATTTGCTGTTTATCGTTGTAGCCTTTGACAGACAGCTGCAGCCAACGACAGAGGACAAGAGGTTTGTTACCGACATCAACAAATTAAGATGAGTTAAAATAAGAAAAATAAAAAAAAAAGCACAACAGCTATTTTTTTTGCTCATGTGCAGATTTGAAAGTTTTACATTAGTTAACCAACATTCAGTAGTAAATGAAATCTATAAATGTCTTTGATAAGAAAGGATTAAGGTCATACATTCCAATAGAAAACACAAGGACTAAAAAGGACTAATGTTTGACAGGGTAAGAAATGGCAGGCTCAGATTAAGATGATACCTCCAAACACCATAAAAAAAATTAAAAACAGGTCCTCAAATTATGTTTCCATTTATTAGATAATGTACAAAGATCAAAACCTTCATATCAGTCTGTGTAAACAGTTTTTTTTTTCTTTTCTGTCTCTTAGAGGGACCTGAGCAGCGAATGATGTTCTTTTCTATTTAAATTAAGACTTTAAAAAATGTAACAGAACAGCCAAGGTTGCTCATTGCTTCTATTTAGTTATATCATGCAGCTTAAGGTCCTTCATGATTCAGCAAAACGTCCCACCACACAGCTACACTCTCAGACTCATCTCATTCCTCGACTCTCCCTCTCTCCAAGTCCCTGTGGTGACACCTGTTCAGGTAATGTCTCCTAATGTTATTAACCTCAAGGGACAGCCAGCCAGCCACAACAGTAGTGCTGACTCAGACAAATCACATGCCACCTCACAAAGGACACATCAGTCAAATGCACTTTAAACCATTAGCTAAGCCAGTTGAGACAAAGGGAGAAAAATCTTTTAGTGTGAGTTGAAATGCTTGAAAGAAGTAAAGAAAAATTTAATCTAAGATAATTAATTGGCTTTACCCATTTAGAACAGATGCAACAGCTGTCTATAGTGTACCTTCGAGACCACAAGTGAACAGAAGCATTAATTTACAATAAATGTTGAAGGTTTAAGCTTACAGATAGATTTCAAAGCCCTGTTTCTATCTGCCTCTCAGGCTGAGAAATAAGTGTTTTTCAAATAGACCTCTGGTTTTAGGAGTTTGCCTTCGAACTGTTTTTCATGAAGGATGCCTTATCATAAACCATGCTAAGTCTTTTTGTTACCAGTAGACACACATCAGTCCAGACGCTTGTGTCATTTTCTAAAGTCTGTAAAGCTACTCGTCAGTTTCATGACAAAAAGTTGGTGATCTGAAATAGAAATCTGTATTTAATATAGAGTTTGAATAAACAGGACAACATGTCACACAATCAGATTGCAGAAAGCCCAAACCATTTTTACTGTTAAAGCCCCCCCCCCAGTAGAACCTTCACTGGTCCCTCCAAACGTAGAACAACTTATTTATTACAAAGATCCTGGAGGCTACACCAAACACCAGCCCAGCCAGGCAGGCTGCATAAATGCTTTTAAATCCTCTTTAGTTTTATATAAAGGAGAGTAAAAACAACATCTGACTTGAAGGGGGATTAGCGAGACACTTGAGAATAAACAGAAGTTTGAATTAAACCACATTGGTTGGGATTACCACATGACAGTCTGAAATTACATATAAAACAGAATATCTGGAAAAAACAACAACAACAAAAAAAACCTGTTTTCTGATATCAGTTTTATCATAAGGAATGAAACAAATGAAAATCCAGGTGGGACTGAAGCACAGTGGCCTAATTTGGATAACGGTTAATGATTGTGGACGTGATGCAGCAAGAGAACGATGGAGGATGATTCTGAATACTTACATACATCCCATAGACTGCATTGTGGAGGCAATACTTCAAGCCAGATAGCTCAGCTGGATATGCATACTCGTTGAAGGAGTCCTTGAGGAGCTCCAGGTACAAATATGCCATATTACAATGCAATGGGTCCACATATGCAAACGGGCTGTAGAAAAAATTAGCAATGGTGACACCAAGCACAGAAAAAAGCACAGTGCTTGTTATTAAACATTTAGCTGATACAGCCTAGAGGGATAGCACATGCATTCAGCAAAAAGAAAGTACTACTGCAGTATTTGCTGCCCTGTATTTTGTGACATTTCACTTGTTGATCATTGGATACAAGCTAATCCAGTCTATCACACTGCATTACATGGACCTCTCCAGATTGTACAAGAGCATATACATCAATATTAAATAAAACTATGGCAGCTTACCTTAATTAAGGACTTTGCTGCTGTACTTAGAAAACTTTCAGTGACATTTGTTGAATTAATTGAGCGGCTCAGTCAGACTACTGGAGGTTTTAAAGTTAAGTCACCTTAGTCAAATTAAAACTGGCATATCTTGTTATTCTGCACTTCATTAGCCAAGTTATACATTTTTCATTATACACTGTAGCAACAGCATGCTTACTTACTGTGTGTATTTGAAAACAAGTAGTAGAAAGCTGTGTATGTAACTGAAAACTGATGAGTTCTTAACATTAACTAAGTGGAAAGTTCAGTATCACAATAAAGATGGCAAACTGGCTCGGAGTTTGTACCCAAAGTTCCTCTAAATGATAAATCATAAATTACGCACCTGAAGAATTGAAAGTTCAGGCATGCCTTGGGAAGAAAGAATTTGTCATCTTGCTTGAACCACACCTTGCTCATAGCTGTGTCCTGGAAGAAATAAACACAGCTCTCATTTGCTCTGAACTTCTAGTCAGGACGTTCTTGCTCATTTATTCATAGAAATCTCACAAACTACTCTAACAAGTTGAAAGTAAGATTAAAGGTTCAGTAGCTTTCATTCAGCAATTCCTTCTGAGATGAAAACATGTACACAGTTGACGGGCTTGACATCATGGCAACAACATAACTAAAGGTTTCATGTTTCAATCACAGCAAATTTCCATATGAAAGCTTCCACCAAAATGATGTAAAGCAGGAACGTCTGCTGTGGTTAGGCAGATTAGAGTGACGTTCCTTTAATAACAGAGCTGTGCAGCAGAAACACTTGCCTTGATTAAAGTGGGAACTGAAGGAGAGTCTTTCTCCAGAGGGTAGATCTCAAAGTTGGTGGGGATGAACTCGTTTCTCATGGGTAATTTGAACTTGCCATTGAGGTCTGCATTTGCCCATTTCTAAAACACAAGTGTTCAGTCAGCAGAAAGATAAAGGCCCTATCATTCATCAAACAGATGAAAATACATACTGGAGCGTGTGATTTCATGGATAATGATATCCAAACAAATTTACCTTGATGGTTTCCTCAGTTATGGTTTCCTGTTTGTACTGTGTGCCGTACCACTCCTCTGTCCTGTCTGTCTGACCCTCAAATGACTTGGACACCACTGTAACTCTGGGAATTGGTGGGAATGAAACAAAGCGCATAGTTACATGTACAGAGAAACCTGTCAGAGTCAATCACGTACTCAAATCACGTGGGCAAATCAAGGCCATCTTACAATGTGTCATGACTGATTAGATTACGTTTTAGAGCTACAAAAAGCCATTTCATCTGAATGTAAAAGAATGTCCATATGAAAAATTCCCTCTAAGTGTTTATCATATATTTCTGTTACTGTCTGATGCTTCACTAACAATAGTTTGTTAATTTAAAGAGAGGTCAAAGACTGACCTCAAGTTTTCTGGTCTCAGCTTATTAAGCAACATTTTGATCAGATCTGGCCTGAAGTCTTCCAGAAGGTACTCTCCTGCTAAGGCTTCTTCAAGTGGGTAGTACTACAACACAGAGCAGACATTTGGTCAGACTTCAGAGTCAACTACCACTTCAGTTCAGGGTTCAACTACCACAAACGGACAAAACATTTAGTGTGAAAGCACACATCTGTTTGTAACAGATAAAATTGTGCTTTAATGACTGAACAAAGATTAAAATAGTGAAAGAATAAAGATCAAACTGAATACAAATATAGAATAATTCAGCATATGTCTAACGGAAGTTCTTTCAGAGCTGTTAAAATGGTGTTAAATAATAATAATAATAATAAATCATTTTACAGTCATGCTTGGTTTAACAGAATTTCTACAGTTAGGAATTTAAACCTACATGTATTTGTCCTGCCACACTGGAGGTGTAGCCACGGGGTCGCTCCTTGTCCTTGAACCTGAAGGCGATTTTCCTTAAATCCTACATAGAAAAACAGAGTGGAAGAACAAGTGAAGACACAACACAGAGCTTATGAGTTTTCACAGCTGATAGAACGTTGGACTTCTTTCAGAAAGCTCAGCTATTTCAGGGTTTAACAAGAAAACCTCCCAAACTTTAATTTGTAATTATTACTTTAAAGTTTTCTTCCAACAAAACCATCCATTTTGCCTGGTTTCAAACAAGATGATTAACTTGTTCTTGCTTATTTTGTTCATATTTTGGGAACCAAACAGCTGGACACTAAAATACAGAAACACCACAGGAAATTCCCGTGACCATCAAACTCCATAACTCTGAGCCATAACCTCTAGCAAATATTGTAAATACTGTAAATATTTACCTATTTGTTAATGTCTTGTTGTGTTGTGTATACTGTATTATTTTTCTTATTTTATTATGTTTAATTTATTTATTTAATTTCATCACCTTATTCTAATTTCATTTGCACCATTATTTCTCTGTTTTCTACCTCCTTTTCTCTCACTGGATGTCATTGTTTTAATGAGCACTGCATGGCAGCAGTTTCCCTCTGGGATTAATAAAGTATCTCTAATTCTGAATGCTACTGGTGATAATATTGATAATATTGAAACTAAAACAGTGTGTTAAAATGAAAGCCCTGTAAGTGACACACAGATGTGCCGCAGGGCTAGCCGTCTCTGGTCCAAGCGACCTCTGTCTCTCTATAAAATGTACGTTGCAGTTGGCACCAGAGTCCAACTGAAAATGGTACCTTGTTTAACACAAAATGATCATGTGACCACACCATAATTTATTCACTATATTGCTGTTGTCTCATAGTTATATTATGCAAATATAATGTCGCCGCACTGTGACAGTCACATTAATTTGTAACAAACTTATCCAGAGACTATAAAAGTGCAAATGTCCTTAGTTTGGTGCTTAAGATGGAAAACATTGTTAAATAGTTGAAGATGAACAATGTCCAGGACATCCTGAATAAGAAAAAGAAGGATGAAATTAAATGAAAAAGGCTTTCACCACAGACACCATTCACAAACATCTGGAAGTCCTTAACACCACAGCCAGACTCCTGTTTGCTGATTTCTCTTCAGCTTTCAACACACTGCAGCTCCACATTCTCACTGAGAATCTCTGTGGTTTAAAAGCTTCCTAACCAACAGGTTACAGAGAGTGCTGGACAACACCTTCTCTAGCCTCCTGTACACCTCAGCTGGCTCCCCAAAAGGCTTGGTTCTCTCACTGCTGCTTTTCATCCTGTATGTCAATGACTGCAAGTCTACCCAGTCCAGCTGTCTCCTGGTTAAATCTGCAGATGACACAGTCCCCGTCTCAACTGACAGGCCCCTCACAGAACTGCAGTTCAGCTTAACAGCGTGGAGTGGTGAGACAACTCCCATCTAGAAGTGAATGTGGACAAGACCAAGGAGATTGTGGTGACAGTTAGGTGACGTTTTCCAACCAACAGGAACTGGCTGCAGCCAGCTTCGCTTGAGCTGCTGGTCCTGCATGTATCGCGGCCAGCCACCTCCCCGCCTCTTCCAGAGCAGCATCTCCTGTCTGTCCAGTTCCTCCAGAACTGCTTGCCTGTTATTCTCAATGTTATTTTTGTTCGGTGCCAAATCATCATCTTATGGACACACACCCTTTTATTGTGAAAAAGAAAACATGATATCCAGCTTCAGCTGACGTGGTTAGATACAGCAGACTGTAAAATATCTGACTGGTTGATGTGACAGAGAAATTATGTAAATGAATAAACAGAATTTACTTTGCACTCTTCAAACACCCATTCTTGAGGCCCCTCAGTGCGCAGTTTCTGGATGTACTGGAACATGTGGAAAATGATGTCCTCAACATGCACTGTGGTGACAAATCATACCTCAGTCAGTTTTCTTACTTTTTTGTTGTCTTTGAAGACAAATCTTACCCCCCTCCTTACTGAAAGGTGTACCGGGGACGGCAGACCTACAGGAAGGATGTGTTACTTACAGAGACCCTCCTCAGTCAAATCCATTTTGATGGTGAAGAACATGAACCCTTTGGCTCCTTCTTTTTGTCCTGCAGCAAGAGTGTCCACCCAGCCTTAAAAATAATCATTCAGTTATTTTTATTCTACAATAGAAAAATTAAGCTCATAAATTAAATGCACTCATTGGGTACTGAAAAGGACAATTTTCTATTCTTCTATTCTCCAAGTGTTAATCTTAAAAGTTTCAATCGGTTGGGGATAAAGTTTGCTTTTTAATCCAAAAGAAAAGTAAATTCTAAAGTTTAATCAGAAGAAGCTTAACAGTCGTATTTCTGCTGTTACTGATTTAATACAGTTATTAAATTTAAATGAAGTCTCTGAGGTATCAAATAACATTGAGAAAGTTTTACATCTTTTATTTTTCTGAGAATATTTCCTTTAAAAAAAAAAAAAAAAAAAAAAAAAAAGAAAACACAATCCTCAAAGCTTCTGTTTTTGGCTGGTGGATCAACTTAGTACCTTTGGATCTGAGCTCAGAGAACAAACTTTCCGGTCCTTCATGACCAATCAGATGTCCGAGATAACGTCCTGGGCCAGATTTGTAGTACTTCTGTATATCTGGGATGGGGAAAGTCACATTCAACTTTCTTATGTCTTTAACGGGAACCACTTTGTAGAGTTGCTGTATTAAAAGAAAAACAACCACATTACTAACATTACACTGCAGTCATGCTCAGAGATGTCATGAAACTAGAATTTCAAGCTTGATACTGATACAGCAAAAAATACTAAATACTTGATACTTTTTAAGGAAACACTCTCGGTAGAATTTATCAATTTAGAGTAGAGGCCACCTAATTGATCGGCTGGCCAATTAAATCTGGCGATTATAGATGTTTTTAAAATAATCATAATCAGCTGGAATTTAGCCAATAAAACGCTGATATATTCTTAATTACTCAAAACAGGAAATGCTGTTTTGTGTGGGAGTTGTGCAGAATGTTGTTGTTGCGCCGTTTGTCCACTAGATGGAGCTCCGACTCCATTCAATCTTCAGTCCTCAAGCTGTCAGTAACCACAGCAACAGACCATGTTTTGACATCTGAGAAGGTTTTTATTTTGACTCATATGAGTCAAAGAAAAAAAATGTGATTTAACATTAAAAGGAGTCAGGGTCACAATGCTAATATAAATAAATAAAAAAAAAATTTATTCATATTTTTTTTTAATTAATTGACCAATTAATCACTTATTAGAATTTCTTTCTGCCCATCATCGAAATTGGCCTCCAAAAATCCAATTGGTCAAGTTCTAATTAAGAGACTGAAGATAATTATAATAAACTGGACTCCAGATCTGTTGCACAAACAGGAACATGGCTTACATTAATTCTAAGCAAACGCTTACATATTTTTAATCTTAGCTGCATTTTTAATGAATAAATGTTTTGACCAGACAGTTTACACCTAACACACAAAAAAGCCAATTTTCCATTTAAAAAGGGAAGAAAAAAAAACATCTTTAAAAAAAAAAAACATGCACGTGCATGCTCTGAGGCCTAAAAATATAAATCCTCTAATGTTAATTGTTTTTGTTACTTCTGTTCTCTGAACATTTATCTGTAACAATATTAAGATGGAATACATGTTTATGTGCTTGATTTAACTAATTGATTATTTATTTGAACATAAAGTACACAAAAAGGAAATAAAACCAAAAATACCAACACAACTAAATGTCTGTATATTTTAGCTAAATGTTAAAAGGAGGGGGAAGAAGCTTGAGCTTATCTGATCCAACCCCTTTTTAATTGACACTTTAGCGTCACTGCCAGTGCAATGCACACATCATTTCTTACAGTCATATTTAAGCTCCATTTTGTTATTTTTGCTTTCATTAAGTGTGTAAATGTACGTAGTGAATAGCAGCTCTCCCTTCACAGCATAATTGAATCAATAAATTTTATATCATGCAATTCCTGGTTTTCAAGTTTCTGCAAGTTTGTTTTTCAGCCAACAACTTCAGTATTTATGAGGACAAACTGTCACAATGAAAGTGGGACATGAAATACACAACATTCCCTTCTTTGCATTTTACAGTATTTACCTTTTAAATTTCATGCCCAAAGTCTGTTGGTTCCACATCTTACCCTTACTATTGACTATTGTGTTTATTAAAAACAAAAACAATTGCTTGGTAGATGACGATCACAGTGTTTTTTGAGTCATGCTTGTATCGACTTTTAAGTCTTTAACTCAGAGAAGACACACACAGATTCATAGAGATTAAAGAAAACAAAGAAAAACCCTTTGCAAATCCAAGTTTTCACAGAAAACCTCACTGTTGTGCTTTCTCTTCAAAAACTGTCACAAATTGTAAGCAGTTGCAGTCTGGGGATACTAGAATAAAAACAAAGCTAAGTTAATTTTATACAGTGATAGCAGCAGCTTAGTGCTGTAAAGTGCAACAGTGTTCAGCTGCCAATGGAGGGAGGAGTTGTGCATCAAAACATCTGCAGTGGTGAATTTTTGTGTCAGTTTGTGTAGATCAAGATGAATGTCAACCCTAATTCATTTAACAGCTAATGTGCTAGTAAGGAATGTACAGAAAACATCCTGAAGTAACAGTATTTTGCAAATATAGACTAGAAGGTATAGTAATCTAATAAGACTCACTTTGAGTTGTGATTCCTGGAAGGGATGCTCAGGGAATTCTGGGATAGGCACATTCTTGTTTTCCACATCACTGAATAGTCTTACCACCATTGAAGTCAACTCATCAAGTGACTCTGAAAAGATTAAGATGACATCAGTTTTATTTAAGCATCAATAATTAACCATTAATTAAACATGTTTAATATTAACCAACCCTCAGGGTATGATTGAATTACAAAGTGGGAATTATTACAGCTTTTTAAAAATCACCAAAAGCTCTTTTTCTGAAGCTCTGAGTAACATTTAAATAGTTAATATAGCATTGTAACACTGTGGGTAAGCCCAGAAAACACCCCAGAAAAATCACTAACATGGGAAAAACTCTTTAAGGAAAATTAACATTTGAAGAAAGATTGAACAACACTGAATAAAACATTCTGCTGATGGGATTTTTTTTTTTTTCATGTCAGAATTACAAGAAAAGAAAAGAACGGGAAAGTGAGGGAATGTTTACCAAATGAGAAAATAATAGCTGATGGGAAAAAAAGATGAAGGATGGTTTATTATTCAGATGATGCAAAACATGAGCTAATCTGTCAACTGGGTAGAAGCTTGTGTCTGAATTCTTTCTGCTAATAAAATGAGTTACTATACCTTAAATGATCTCAGAATAATGTGAGGTGTCATACAATTATTTGCTAATGAAATCCTGTGGTTCATCGGTCCACCACGTAGCTACTGCACGACGTCGTATCTTACTGTAGAGTTGCTGAGAGGCAGTGAGAATTTAGAAAGATCTCCATGTTACATTAGTGAGAGATGAAGTCTTACCTCTTCCTAACACACACAGTCCCATGAGGTTAGAGGAGTAATATGCAGAGTGAAATTTCATGAGCTCTTGACGAACGTCAATCCCATCTTCAGATGGTCTGGTCTCAAGTGTCAGTTTGTTGCCTACATGAAACATTAAACCAACCTGTTAGCTATATCGGTTCTGTTGGCAAAAAAAAAAAAACTACAAAAAAAAAAAAACACAAACAAACAACAATCCCCTACTTTTCACTGACAGATCAGAACAACTTTTGTTGGGACAGATGATCCCTGCACTGGCAGCTGTTTTCTAAATAAAAAGGAAAACTACTGAAAACTTCAGCACCAGCTATGCAGATTATTAATATAGAAAACCTGTGAGTGTATGTTTGCTGGAGCTGTGCACGAAATCACAACATCTGTAATATGAATGCATACCATGACTTTGTGAACGACGGGTCAAATACAGGTGCTGTATTGAACAAAGTGTTTTACAAGTGTTTAATTTCAGTTGTTTAAGTTCAGAGATTATGCCAGCTACTGCCATCAGGTGGTTATTTTGAGCTTCAAGATGATCCAAGTGCACATGACTGATAATTTACCCATACAGAAAAAATACCTCCTTTCCTCATGTGAGATCATTTCCCTCATAACAGCTTTAATTTTAATTTTTGGTTAACTAAATTAATAATAGTTTTCAGCAGTTTATGTACAATAAGTTTTAAAGCTGGCGGTTTCTAACTCTACATCACATCATCTAAAGCCTCCAGAGAGTACAACTGCTTTAAATACTGACTGATAATATCACTGTGATTGTGAACATACCTTTCAGAATCAGAATACTTTATTAATCCCTTTGGAATTCCTCAGGGAAATTTGTGATGACATCAAAATATAACAACAACAAGATGCAAAAAACAAGTACTGTGCAGAGTAATTTCATTATAGTTAATGTTTCAGAGAGGTAATGTGACCATTCCTGATGGTTTCTACCTGTTCCAAATTTACTGAATGGGTGGTTTGGGTTGGCTGTGGTCTTATGAAGCTGAAAAAGCCTCCTGACATCATTCTTTAGGTTCTTGTCATACTCAGAGTCAACAGCATTTAGCTCCCGGTCCTTACAGCTTTCATCAAACAGAGGGCACAGAAAGAACTGGGCAAACCTGCAAAGATTGAAAATGACACAAGGAATTCATCATGTTGGATCACCGTACAGATGTACAATTCTTGCAGTTCATGCTTTGGCATATTCAACATCATTAACCTGTGTAAAATGAACAATGGTTTCCACATTAACCCTGCGTTGTTGTGGTTTGTACAGCAGTGTCACATGAACATGTACAGAAGGGCTTTTAAATGCAATTCTAAAACTCAATTTGCATAAACTTAAGGTCAGAGCAACTGCTAAGCAAATGAGGAAATGCAAAGCACACACAATGGTTGATACTCTACATTAAACAAAGAGTTGCTGCTAAACACCTGCACCTTGATCTATTGGGGAGCAAGGTATTTGCAACATGAAGAGCTGCATTGTTAAAGTTTTTTTTTATTTGGAAACGGTCAGAATTATCTAATATTTATATAATTTCACAATATAAAAAGCATATTTATGAAAAAAGCCTTCCTTTTAATGTTTTTAACTGACAGAAAGACCTAAATTTCAGCTAAAATCTTCCTCACTAAAAATCGTGTTAACCCTTTAAAGCGTGCCCGTTTTTATGTATTACAAGCTATTAGCAAAATCAGTCATCAACACAGTGGTTGAGAATTTCTACTTCAAATCTGCACAACACCACCTCAGAGTCACAGAAAGGGAAGGCGAGGTAGCCTATACGCTCTATGCAGACTGCAGGAACCAGCATCAACCAGTCTAGAGTAATTGCAGGATGATCCTTTCAGGCAATTATTTTTTATTATTAATTGAGCCCATTCCACAGTGTCGTTCCTACCAAAGGTGTACAGATGGTGTTCATAATTTTCTGGGCAATGAGGGCCTATGCAAAGGGGACAGGTGCTTAAAAGTAATTCATTTCTAATAAGGCTGCTTATCCCTACAGATCAAATTCTGATTTCATAAGTGTCCTTTCCAAACCAACACAGATAGGACCCGAATATGTCCCCACACTCATTACAGATGACAGTGGACTCTTGTGGAATATATGCTTGGTAACAACTGCTAAGGAGAGTATATGACATCCATCTTGATTTACCTTAAAAAGCAGAGGAAAGTTAAAGTCATACACGTGACAAAATATTAACCAGTTCTATATAGGTTAGTTCTAGTGAGTATGAATTAAATTTTGTTAGACAAAGCATTGTAAGTGTGGAAATGTACACACCAAGGAATAAAGATAGAAGAGCTCTTGACAGGAATTTTACGAGCATGTAAAGCACAGTACCTATCAAGAGCTTCTTGCAAGTGCTCATGGGACACATCAAAGAAATAGTTGGTATGTTCCCCGCTGGTAAAGGCATTGGAGCTGCCTCCATGTTCGCTGAGGAACTGGCCATATTCATTCTCCTTGGGATACTTCTGTGTTCCCAGGAACAGCATGTGCTCACAGAAATGTGCCAGGCCTGAGAGGTTTTCTGGGTCTGATAGTGAACCTGTGAATGGAAGAGAAATGAACACTCAGATTTGACTAATGAAGCTGTGTGTGTTGCCATGCATGGTTGTCCAAGAAACTAGGGACAGTGAATGATCTTTAATATGCAATTACACTACAAAATGTGCTTTAATAAGCACATTGTTGGCATGTTAGTAATTATGTAACACTTAGAAACAGTATCTTATTAATAATACATAATAGTACTAATCAAATAAGGCAACACTAGAGTAGACAGTAAAACTATCTGCTGTGTTGTAATACAAAAATATAATTACAACTATAATGAATCTTGCTTTATAATTGGAGCAACTCTGTCTTTTGTTGTGTCAAAAGGTTTATTGAAAAAAATTGTTAACTATGAAGCATCTTATTTTTCCTCGTTATATGCTACAACCAACAAGTTGTCAGTCTCATCAGTCCTGTCAGACGATATTCACTAGAAGTTACTACATTTTTTTCTCTTTCATTTTAGTATGGCAGCTATATTAAGGACATAAGGTATGTAGATTTACCTATGTGGACATCTAAAGCAGCTGAGGATTTGTCTGTTGTTGGATCACTGATGAGCATTGCCTTCAAGCCATTGGTAAATTCCAGGCCCCTGTAAACCCTTTTGTCCTCTGGAGAACAAATTATATCACTGACCACCCTCTTCACAGCTGGATCATTCATTTTGAGTGGTAAGGATGACACCAGCCTGCAGAGGAGGGAATAATTCAACAGTTTAAAGAAATTAGAGCAAAGGGTATTTAGCACCAAGGATGCTTTCAATATCCCTTGAAGTTATGAAGGATACAATTCATTTAGGTCAAAATCTATAAAAAACGCCTGGTCTCACGGCAGTTAGCAAAGTCATAAACACAACAGGAGTGCCATATTAAATCTTTGCATTATTGTACATAGTTTAAAAACTGTTAAATAACAACAAATTTCTAGCTACCTAATCATCGCTGCTAATTTTGTAAATTAAGCATTCAACAAGATGGAACAAAAATCATTAATCTGACCAGAAGAAGAACAAAAATGCTTAAACCGGACTGTTAAGTACAGGGATAAATGAATTCAACCGCTTGGCATTAAGCGCTGTTGTCTATACAGTGCTTGTCTAACTATCCCAATCACAAAAGTGAAACTAGCATTAGCTTGTCTGACCTATGACAACAACTACAGAAAAGTTACGTTTGAAAATAGCAACCGACTTGCTTTGTCTAGTTTCGCAAAACCCGTAATTCCACTCAGCTTAAAGTGTATCATAACTAAAATACTTAAAGTGGAACATTGTACACAAGCTGGCTTAGCTCTTAATGTAGCAACACAGCTAACAGTGCTTAGTCAGGGAAACACCAGCTTCAGCGGCACGAGATGCTAATGTTTGTTTGGTAGACTTAGCCAATACAAAGTTTAGTGTACTTTTCAAAAGCTACAACAACTGCCATGGGCACTTACCTAAATGGTTGATCTATACAGACGCTGCTTCCTGGTGACTGGACGTATCTCGCAAAGTGGGGAGTAACCGGTTGTATTACCATAGCAACCACCTAACCTAACCCAACCTCCTCCATAACAGATTATTAAGCTCCGCCTCCCAACCTCTCAATCAGTTCTCCACACACACACACACACGCACGCACGCACGCACACACACACACACACACACACACACACACACACACACACACACACACACACACACACACACATAAATATATAAAGTTACAAATCTTTAAAAAGTCTACAGGAACAAACTTTAGATTTGTTTTAGGCTACACAAGCATTCTCTTCTGATGACAGATTCTCTTTAATGACAAAGATCAATGAAAACCAGAATTTCTCTTCCTGAGAAACAGCAGGGTGAATGCTCTCTGCTGATTCAACACAATATGCAATTCTCAAGAAATGTAAGTCTTAGAAAAAACTGCTTAAGACCTGATGCAGAAGTATTGAGTTGATTATAAAAGATTTTAAGTTCAACCTGCTGTGGACAAAAGTAGAGGACTCAGTGAGGGTCCACAAAGAAAGCCATGGCTTGTAAGATTGACTTACAGAACACACAATTTCAGATAGGGACTAAATATAATCAGTATACCTACTGTTACTTTCTGATCCTGCATGTGTCTTCACTCACAGTGTAACTTGGGCATTTAATTAAGGCTCATTTAATACTTTTAAATCCAATCATTTTACAAAATATAGACCAACTTAAAATCTATAAAAGATAGCAAACTTCAGCATATGCTCTGCTCTGGGGTACCACCTTGTGGCAGCAGGACAGTGCTGCTTGTTTCTGTTGACACTTGTCCTAGGGCTGATACCATTTATGAAACTTTATAAAACAGCCGTTTTTAGTTTTTTTTTAGTTTGGTTTTTAGTTTCAGATTTCATGAACATAAAAGTGCTTTTTTCAGAGCTTCTTTGTTGGTTAGCAGGAAAATAATCTGGCTTGGACAGGTACTGCAGACCTGCATTTACTGCCAGCTTCACCATCACCAACATGAAAACGAAACTTGTCCAGTTGCCACTCATTAAACAAAACAGTTACATAAAACATTAATTCAAGGTAGGACCTTTTTTTCCAAGACTACAATCTTCTAGTGTAAAAACAATATAGGTAGGAATTTTATCGTTTTTGCTGTGCTTTTCATTGTGATAACTTTTTTTGTATTTTTTTCTGTTATTGTAAAATGTATGACTTATAATTTGCACATAATCTACAAGTTGTTTTATGCATTTTGTAATACACCAGAAATTATCACAGCCACAAATGATAACTCACATTTAAGTATTTCCCCACATTATGTTCTTTGAACATTACAACAGATATTATTCTATATTTTTTGTCAAATAAAAAAAATGAACTAAGATTGCAACTGACACATTGGTGACTAGTGTTGGAGTAATGTGGCTGAGCCGGCAAACAAAAACAGCCATCGTTGCTGACACTGGATGCGAGAGGCAGTCAGTCTCTAGTTTATCTTCTCCTGCAAGCAGTGTGGAAGAACACGAAGAAGCACACACACACAAACAAAAAAAAATGTAAAATCCCACACTGAAGCACAGATTAAAACCCCTGATGACGACAAAGTGCTAACATCTCATCATAACAAAGTAGAACAATGGCAGAACTTCTGATCCCTATACTATGATTTGTAAGTCATCTCTAAGATAGAAATGCTGTTTGCTAGTGTTTTTGATCTATAACACCTTGCTTTAAAGGTCAGAAAGCAGCCAAAAAAAACAAACAAACAAAAAAACACAGAATCTTAGTTCAAATGCTAAGGGTCAGAAGATTTAAGTGTTTGCAGCTTGCACAAAACCTGTTTGACTTGAGCAGTAATAAGCTAGTGCATGGCAGTGTACTGTAAAGTAAGAAGTACTCAGAGAAACTGGAACAAACCCAAGAAACTATATCTCAGACTCTACAGTTAGCATGTTAATTGTTAATGTTCATGATAGCACAATTAGAAAAAAACTGAACAAGTGTGGCTTGTTTGAAAGGGTTACAGCAGGGATCACCAAATCAGAGGACACTGGCCCTCGAGGACCGGATTTGGTGATCCCTGGGTTACAGGATCTGTTGTGAGATCTACATGGTTAAAACCACATCCTAAACGTATACTGCATATGTAAAGCCTGCTTTGAATTACAACTACCTGGGAAGGATTTGTTTGTGATGCCCTAATATGCAAAGCTGAAAGTCAGAAGAGGTTGTTCCTTTTTTACAACTATTAACCACAGATAACACTAGTTAAATACTTGTGTATAACACAGATATCCTGATTTATGTGTTAAAATGGAGAGAAACGCTTACTTTAATAAACAATCTGGTGATTGTGAATGGCATACTGCCTGAAACATCTTTTCTCCAGGAAAGCTGATGTACAGAAGGTCAGGAGCAGAGAAATTGTAGAAGCTTCTGACAATGATGCCGGCAACAAATGTGTGCAAACAACACGGGCGCATTCAGCTGAGGAAGGCTTTGAAAATGAGCCCAGCAGTACCAACAAAGGTTTTCATCCAACTCACAGGATGTGATTAGCTACACTTAGCACCGGCTACTCACTGCAGATTGTGCTTTTATTTAGCTTAAGCTCAAGATTTGAACTTCCTATAATATAAAGCTAAGAAAAAAAAAGACTTCATATTTACTCCAGCTCCTCACTTTTACTAAATTTCTGGATCCTCATAGGATCGTATTTATTATGTTGTTAAACTTCATAAATGCTTAGTGAGCCAATTCAAAATGAAATAAAGCCAAAAACAAACTGGAAATAGCTTTTTGACTTAATGTAGGACTTCTTGCTTAAGTAAATTTTTTTCATGCTTAATGGCCTAATATTTCTTCACCTCATTCAGGCTAAATCACTCAGTGGTTCATTAATTTCTTTGACCGTGGAATCTGCTACAATGATAGATAATAGATATTTGTTTATTGTGTTTATCCATATGTACACTTATGAAGTTACCCAGCAACACTTGGTTTTAATTGTTTTTTAAAGTGGCTTTAGTTACACTAAAATAGAGATATTGAGCAATACTCTTAATTAAATAAAAACAAAACAGAAAATCGTTTCAGATAAAATTAGAGGCAAATTTAAAGATTTAAGGCTCAAGCTGCTGTTGTGAAATGCACATTTTCAAGTTTCAATGAGTTACTGCAAAAAGTTTAAAAGAGCTTTGCAAAAATGAAGACCTTCGACAAATTAAGCATGTATTGTGCAAAACACACATTGTTGATAATAGATACAACATCAGAGCATTCTGTTACTCTCCACAAGCAAAATGATACTGTTTTTAATGCTCTTCTGCACAAGATGACAAACAACATTTAATGTAATGATCATTGATTCTCACATGCTTTGAATGAACTGCTGAGAAAATCTCAGGGACTTTGAAACTAATCAATAAGCAAAAATCCAACAAGAAAGTTGAGATTTTCTGTAAACAAAAGAGTACATTCTTTTTATGTTCATATGTTATGAGGTTTTGGCTTTTTGACACCAGAGTGAACAATCCAATGCTGCTCAGAACGCCCTGTGTTATTTATTGTCCCTGATTATGAAAGTAACATTCATGAGATTCCAGTAGGATCCACTCTGCTCCTCCTCTTTTAAATCTTAACTCAACTGTTCTGTAACTGACTTTGAACCGGACAGTGCGAGGGTCAGAGCGCCAGAGAAACCTGAACAACATGGAAGAAACAGGAGGCAGACGGGCCGAGAAGAAAGTAGTTGCTGTGGTAGGCGGTGGTTTGGTAAGAACAGAAAATTAAAGTGAATTATTAATTCACTCCACGTGATGTCTTTTTATCTCATGACTGCAAATGTTATTACCCTTTTCTTTTTTTGTTTAGTTGCCATGGCAACCTGCTTCTTATTCAGGGATTAGTTTAACAAAGCAATATTCTTACACAGTCTGGTGAAAGAAGTATTTAGATTAAAGTTCTGAAGAGCGATGAGTTCTCACACTGGAGCTTAATACGTGGTATTTGCTATTTGAGGTAGGCAAGATGGCGCCGGTGTACGTGGCTGCTCGTCTGTTGCTCTCCCTTTGGTTTGTGTTTTTCCTGATTTTATGCCTGGGCTCGCTGCTTTCGGAATCTCTGCTGATGTGTGATCGTCAGTTTCTTCTTGGACTTCAGTACAATGCTGGAGTTCCATCAACGTTCTGCTACAGCCGTCGTACAACTCTCCCCCTATTGGGCATTCCTGTTCAGGACGTCGGCCCTCCTCTTACGGCAGAAATGCCCCCGCAAACGCAGTAGTCATCTGGGGTCTCATTTATAACCGTTGCGTACGCACAAAATGGGGCCTGAAACTGGCGTACGCCTCTTTTCACGCAAAGGTTGTGATTTATAAAAAACAAACTTGACGTGAAAATGTGCGGTCTTTCACGGCAGCTCTGACCCATGCGTACGCTGGTTTTGGAGGCTGGGGGAATTGGCGACACAGATGGAGAGGTGGGGAATTAACAACACACTGCATCCAGAGTCCTCTTGTGGCAGCGTGGGGTCCTGTCACCATGTCTCCAATTAATTTTGCGCTCTGGCTGTATGACCGCAGATGTGATTTCGGCTCACTGGTCAGCGTGCATGACTTCAACCCGGCAAGAGTTCATAACCCGTCTCCGCTGTCTATGCGTCCTGCTACACTCTTCCACATCCAATTTCTCTATATTGCAGGAGAACAGGCCGACATTAAAAGGCAATTTGCAGCAATGTCCGGTTTTCCTAATGTAATCGGCGCAATTGACTGCACTCATATTGCTATAAGGGCCCCATATGTCGATGAATTCATGTATGTCAATAGGAAGCATGTGCATACTATCAATGTTCAAGTCATATGTCAATCCAACATGATGTTGACAAATGTAGTTGCACGATGGCCTGGCTCTACACATGACTCTTACATCCTAGCGCAAAGCAGTGTAGAGAAGAGACTGCAGGCAGGCGCTGTACGTGATGGCTGGCTTCTTGGTAAGACAATAACTTTATATTGACAACCAGCTTAGCCAGATGCAGACCACTGATGCACTGTTTCATTGAAATGCAGGGGACAGTGGCTACCCCCTCCGGCGCTGGCTCCTGACCCCCTTCCCAAACCCCCAGAGCGCAGAGGAGACCCTGTTCAATACCGCTCACTCCCGTGCGCGCTCAACTGTAGAGCGCGCCATCGGCCTTTTAAAATGCCGGTGGCGGTGTCTGGATGCGTCAGGGGGTAGATTATTGTACCATCCCCAAAAGGTGCGCAGGATCGTGAGGGCGTGTGGCGTGCTGCACAACCTGGCACTGAGGCACGGCATCCAACTACCTCCTGGCCTCCCCCCTCCTCGGAATGCCGACCCTCACCCACAGCCCCCTCCCAGACACAGGGAGTTCCAACACGGGGCACGGCTCCGTGAGGAGGTCATGCAGCGATTAAGCAGACAATAAGGTTCACTTTTTCACAAGCTCTTTTAATGTGTTTGAAATGTCGAACATAATGTCACACAAATTATGCAGTGTTGTTCTGATTTCCTTCAGTTCATTGATGGTTTCTTTTTGATCTCGCCATGGTCCGCTCTGTCCCGCTCACAGAGTTAACTGAGGTAACTATGTGTTGCCACTCACGACACTTACTCTTATTTGTCACGCCACTACTGTGGCTACCAAACAAAATAATTTTTCGACTCTCCACCTCACTCACTAATGCATCGATTTCTGCCTCTGTGAAGTTGCGTTTTTTGGTTCGCTTCCCTGCGGTTGCCATTGTTCATGGATCACAACATGGATCAGCTGGCTCATTTTAATACACGCTGAGGTACTTTGCATTGACCATTTATGGTGGAAAGTGGGTGTGTAGTGGGCGGAGCATGAGCCAAATTCATCTGCGCAAACTTCAAGGACGAGTGTGATTTATAAAGGGGAAATTGCTTGCACCTGTGCGTACGCACGGTTTTATAATTCAGAATATTTTATGGCGTACGCCAACTTCCGGTTTTGGGCGTAAGTACACTTTTAGTAAGAATCCTACGCACAGTTTTATAAATGAGACCCCAGGGCGACCCCGAGTCGCTTGTTAAGGGAAATTTTAAGGGACCCTTAACCCTCTGTTTTGTTGATACTCAATGCCGTCAAACCTGTCTTAGATTATTCTACAGAGTCTACAGAATCTGAAAAACATAGTTTGTGATTTGTGAAACCTTTCTCTGATTTGTGAAAATGCAATAAAGGCAGATTTCACTGATTTTTCTGCCGTTTTTACTCATAAGACCTGGTCCAGATGTTATAATATCACACTGAGTAAGGTCAAACCTGTCCTAGATTATTCTACAGAGTCTACAGAATCTGAAAAACATAGTTTGTGATTTGAAAAATAAATGTACTCAAACTTAACTGTACTGTTTGCTTGCTGGAGGTGACATGGTCATAGTGATCGCATAATGATAAAGCGTTATGTGATGAACAAAAAGTGGGTTCCAATATTGTTCGATGACCAACAGTTGGACAGGATAGTTAAGTACCTGACAGGCTTCCTTCATAACTGTGAAAAAATCTCAGATGAAGTCTCCACCATGCTGTCCTATGACAAGCTTAAATACATCCTTGTTGTGATGTTGCCAGAGGTAAGTCAATAGGTGCCTTTTGAAATGTAGAGGTATGAGCATAATAACATTGACAATAATATGGATGCATAATTGGGATATGATACCTGTAACAAAGGTGACAGTAAAGGCCTTGGAAGAAATAAGGAACATGACAACAAAAGACGCAGAGGTTGATCATGGACAATTGGATGAGAGGTTAGTGAAACATTTAAATGTCCTTTAAAAAAATAGCCCAAAATCTCTGTCAAAAAATATGATTTCTTTTTCTAGTGAAATGGAGGCCATGGAGATGGCAATAAGGAATGACATGGTCAGGTGTGGGCTTGTGTAAAAACGATCCAATAAAGGTTTCTTAAATCAGATTCACCTGTGTTTTTCAGATTCTGTAGACTCTGTAGAATAATCTAGGACAGGTTTGACCTGACTCAGTGTGATATTATAACATCTGGACCAGGTCTTATGGGTAAAAACGGCAGAAAAATCAGTGAAATCTGCCTTTATTGCATTTTCACAAATCAGAGAAAGGTTTCACAAATCACAAACTATGTTTTTCAGATTCTGTAGACTCTGTAGAATAATCTAAGACAGGTTTGACTGTATTGAGTATCAATAAAACGAAGGGTTAAGGGTCCCTTAAAATTTCCCTTAACTAGAGAATCGGAGGCTGCGCGACTCGGAGGCTGCGCGACTCGGAGGCTGAGCGACTCGGAAGCTAAGTTCAGCCTCGTGATCTAATCTCGGACTGTAAGTTGGATTTTCTCTGTTTAACTGAAACGTGGCAACAGCTCAATGACTTTATTCATCTCAACTCATCCACTCTTCCTGAGTTTGTTTACATGTGTAAACCTCGAGGCTCCGGTAGGGCGGAGGCGGGCGGTGGTCTCGCGATGATTCACCGCCAGCAGTGGAAAGTAAAGCCACTTGAGGCTCTGGCGCTTAATTCATTTGAAAACATGGCCTCACAACTCTGGTTCAACTCCCATTATTCTATGTATTGTGTACAGACCACCTAAACCCAATAAGGACTTTTTGAATGACATTGCGGCTCTTCTGGCCCATCTATCTTCACTCTCTCCAAATCTGATAATACTTGGTGACTTCAACATTCATATGGACAAGGACAATAATCCTCTTTCCAGAGACTTTGCATCCTGTCTAAACAGTTTTGGACTACAACAATACATACATTTTTCTACTCAATCCAAAAATCATATTCTGGACTTGGTTTGCTGCTCTGGTGTAATTCCTACTGATTCTGTAGCCCATCACATTCCCTTCTCTGATCATAAATTAATCTCCTTCAAAATAAGTGTGTCTCTTTATAAAAACCCACCCTCCCCGTTTCATTTCCTTCAGGAAACTCAAGGATATCAATCTCAACACACTGTTTTCTGCCATAAATAACCTCCCCACTGCTTGCAATTTTTCCACTCCTGATAATTTAGTTTCTCACTACAGTGATAACCTAAACAACCTTCTTAACATCTTTGCTCCACTGAAACACAGATGCGTTTCCTTCTCCCGCTCTGCTCCATGGTTCACTCCCGCCCTGCGCCAACTTAAAGCCAAAGGACACCTTTGAACGCCTTGCCAAGAAAACTGGACTCACCATTCATAAGAACATGTACAATAGCCACATTCTTCTACATAAGGACTGTATTGCTTCAGCAAAATCCACATACTATTCAGGTTTAATCTGTTCTAATGAAGGAAATTCTAAATCTCTCTTTTCACTGTTCAATAATATCACAAAACCTCTGGACACATTCCCTCCTCATCTTTACTCAGCTGACAACAATTCCCTTTTGTCCTTCTTTACCTCAAAAATCTCAAATATCCATCAACAGCTTGCCACTGGAGGAGCTGCTGTTTCCATCGCAGACCCTCTACCTCCATTTCTTTCTATCCCTCACCCGTTCTCAGATTTCACTCTTCCATCCCCATCTGATATTTCTGAACTGATTCAGAAATCCAAACCTTCCACCTGCCTGGTCGACCCTCTCCCTACAGTCCTAGTCAAAGCACGTCTCCCTTCACTGGTTCCTCACATCACTGCCATCATTCATTCCTCCCTCAACACCGGATATGTTCCACTATCCTTCAAGACTGCTGCTGTCACTCCGATCATCAAAAAACCTGGTGCTCATCCGTCTGACTTCAATAACCTTCGCCCCATTTCTAATCTTCCCTTCCTCTCCAAAATTCTCGAAAAGATTGTCGCCTCTCAACTCCACAAACACCTCACTAATAATAACCTTTACGAACAATTCCAGTCTGGCTTCCGTCCTTTTCACAGCACAGAATCTGCTCTGTTAAAAATCACCAGCAACCTGCAGCTGACTCCTGTCTTCTCACAATCCTCATCCTCTTAGACCTCAGTGCAGCATTCGACACCATTTCACACAGCATCCTCCTAAATAGACTGGCAACCCTTGGTGTTTCTCATACTCCTCTCACTTGGTTCTCCTCGTATCTCCCCAACCGCACACAGTTTATTCAACTCAAGACCCACACTTCAGAGTCACTCCCTGTCTCGGCCGGTGTACCCTAGGGATCAGTCTTGGGCCCCCTTCTGTTCATCACTTATCTTCTCCCCCTTGACTATATTTTCCGTAAATATAATATCAACTTCCATTCCTATGCAGATGACACCCAGCTCTACATCTTCTCCAAACCATACTCCTCCCTTCCACCTTACTCTATCTCTGACTGTCTCCAGAGGCGCATTCCGACAGAGAAGTTCTAAGAACGCAGTTCTAATATCTGTCCTAGTTCTAAGAATGGCCCTTCTCCAGGGGAACTGTTTCATGTTGCATTTGCACATGAGTTGGGGGCGGTAGCGGGACCGATGTGAAGCATATGTCTGCGACAGTGACGTGTGGCTTTAGCGCCACATAACAACAAAACAACCCGCTAAAAACAAAACAACACGGCAAGCTAATATGGAGAACGAAAAGATCGTAGTGTTCATGCTCTGCTTGATGGAGATGTTACTGATGGACGATACAACCAGGCGTCTTACGTCGAGGCTGGAAGACTCCTGAAAGTCAGAAGATGAAGAATCCAGTGGCAGGAGATACGCTGCAGACAAAGGAGACGACGTGTAAGTTTAACTTATTAAACATGTGCCGATTGTATACTTGTCTTATGAGTAATCATTTCAGATGGTTTTCTACTGTCTGTGTTGAGCAGATTACAATAAGTAAATATTTCAGACGGCGGGTTTATTGTAACTTGTGTTCTGCGTTTCAGACGTTGCTGCAGCTCATTGAACTCCTCACTGGTCCGGAGCAAAGCTGATAACTAGTGGGAAAAGGTTGTTCTCAATTTTACCGATGAGCAGTGGATAGAGAATTTCTGTATGTCCAGGGAGACATTTCAATACATCTGTGGCCGCCTGAAGTTGCACTGGAGAAGATTGACAGAACCACCTGCTGCAGATACTGAAGGAGATGGAGAACAGCCTTGATGCTCTTCCTCCTGCCTTCCAGCCAATCACAACACACATTTTTATAATAAGCATCATGTTCTGGAAGTTCGACAGACAGAACATACATGTATACATTAAAGAGAAAATGTTCCATAGAAAATGCATCATTTCATTTTTTTTTTTTTTTTTCATTTTTTTTTTTTTGTGTTATGTGCAAAATAAAGATCTCATCACCTGCTATTAAGCTTTGTGTGTTTTATGGAATCATCAGTAGAAAGGTGAAGGAGTAATCCGTCACTGAAGGGTTGGTTGTGACTGAGTTATGGTTTAGAATTATGAGGACATAGTCACACAGATTTAACGTATATGAAGGTAAAAATATAAAAAGGGGTGGTGAAATGTTTACAGGTGTGTAATTTGTGTCAGAACTTGGTTAAACATGATAAACTTCGTTCTGTGATATGGCGCATATTATAAAGTTGATAAACTAATGTAATTTACACCCAGGGATAAGACTTAAAATGTAGCGGCCAAAGATGGATTATTTAATATTTCATAGCTGTGATAAGTTAATAACTACTCAATATTTTTATTAGCCAATATTTTATAGATGTGGCCAAAGCACATCTAACAGACAGAAACTGAATACTTCAGACTCTTTACAAAGTCATTTATGTTTTTATAGTGAATACAGCAGAGCAAAAAGAACTATTTACATGTGTGTATATGCTCTGCATATCCCACTGGCTTTTCCTGCCGCACGCAGGGGTCCTTTGCTGCGGCGTTGGCCGAGTACAGTGGTACAAGCTGTCAAATTTACTGTTTTTTCAGTTCGTCCCACTCCGGTTGTCGTGGTCCTTAATTTATTTGTAGTCTTGTGTGAGTTTTCTACGTGCGCTGCTTTGCGTTATGCCCGCGTTCTCTGACTGAGAGCTGATTGTCAGGAATATTTTTATATTTCACTGCGAACCTTCAAAACCTCTCTGAAAATCCTCTGTGGCGTAGACGGTCAGAAGAGCTTCGACCTCCTCGTCGGTCCGTTTATCGCTTGCTCTGTTGTTGTTTTTGTCCGTAGGTGCAACCGTGTTTTTAAATGGGGCGGGGACACAAAATGCGGAAATCTGGCAAGGGGCGTAGCTACCAGTCACGAAACACCTACATCATGAGGGTTCCTATAGAACCCCGTTTAGACCCTGCCTTGGAGCAGGAGCTAAAATGGTTATAGGAACTAAGGGCTTTGGTCCCTAGTTCCTATATGTCGGAATGCACGAGAAAACGGCCTGGTTCTTGAAAAGGTTATAGGAACTGCAAAAGGTTCCTACAGTCGGAAAAATCTCAGGAAATCAAAGCATGGTTCTCCTCCAATTTTCTCAAACTCAACAGCAGTATAACTGAAGTTCTACTTGTCGGCATGCCCTCCACTCTAACCATCTCCATCAACATTGACAGTTCTGCCATTTTCCCCTCCCCTCAGGTCAAGAGTCTCGGCGTCATTCTCGACAGCACCCTATCATTTCGAGCCCACATCAATAGCATTACTCGGTCAGCCTACTTCCACCTTCGTAATATCAATCGTCTGCGCTCATCACTCACTCCGCATGCTGTCGCAATCCTTATCCATAGTCTTGTCACATCCCGCATTGACTACTGTAACTCACTCCTGTTCGGTCTTCCCAATAAATCCCTTCTAAAACTGCAGCTTCTCCAGAACTCTTCCTTTAAACATATCTCCCCTGTACTTCAACAACTCCACTGGCTCCCAATAAAATACAGAATCAACTATAAGTTACTGGTCCTCACTTTCAAAGGTATTCACAGCCTGGCCTCTCCTTATTTGTCTGATCTCCTCCATATTGCCACTCCCTCCCGTGCTCTCAGGTCCTCCTCCGTTCACCTTACTGTTCCCCCGGCCCGTCTCTCTACCATGGGGAGCAGAGCGACAGCTCTGGAACTCACTCCCATCCGAGATTCGGAACATCAACTCTCTGCCATCATTCACATCTGCACTCAAAACCCACCTGTTTAAACTGGCATACTCCCTATAACCCATGTAAACTGACTGTTTGTGTCATTTTTATATCAATGTCCTTTATCTGCTTTTAACTCTAATGTAATTTAATTTTATTTACTTTTTATTTATTTTTCCTTTTGTGTACGGTGACCTTGGGTGTTGAAAGGCGCCAAGAGATCAAATTTATTATTATTATATTATTATTGTGCAACCACTAAATATTAGTATGGCTATGTGAATGTGGTAATTTTGATTGTGTTTCTCTTTAATTCATAGGTTGGATCACTTAACGCTTGTTTCTTTGCCAAAAGAGGCTTTGATGTGGAGGTCTTTGAAAGCAGGGAAGGTAGTATTCAAAGCTCTTTTCAGATCCTACTTTTCAAACCAAACAAAGCTGACATGTCTGTCTTTGAGAAATGGACTCACTTGTCAACTGCAATATTCCTGAATAGCATATAAAACTTTTAACGTAAATCTCTCCAGACCAAAAATTAATTGTGTGTGTTTTATCGGGCAGATATCCGGAAAGCCAAAATTGTGAAGGGGAGAAGCAACAACCTGGCCTTGTCTCACCGAGGCCGACAAGCTCTAAAACATGTTGGAATTGAGGAGAAGGTTTGCAGATTGAATGGATTTACTGTTAATAAGGTGGAGATTAGATAAGCTAGACCAGAGAGGCATTGTCCTGTCTAGCTTGTTTGTTGTGCTGAATAATGCATGTGGATAGAAATTGTAGATCATCCATTTTTCCTGGTATTGTTTAAAGTTAGTTACAGCAAATATAGATAAAGTCATATGAAAGCATTTTGTCTAGCTGGTTTCTAACAACAAAATCTAACTACATGACCATGCCTTAGGGAATCCACCACCCTGCTTTCTTTGGTTCCAGCCCAAGTTAAATTATTTTACAAGTTAGGTCAGCAGTTATTCCACATTTGCTGCCCTGGGTTTAATATGCAGGCCTTGGGGCTCTGCATCAGCCCTTTTCTTCACACTTGCATGACTTTTCAGCATGAGAAAATAAGGCCTGCTTTGCCAGGTTTGCATCAATGGTCTCAAGGCCAGATGCATAAAAGCAGTAATGAGCAATCACAGCGCTTACTGCCTGTCTGTAGCGTGATGTCTTCTTTTCACCTTTTTTGCAGCAAACACACTAATGTACCACTGCAAACCATATTATACAGATATATTCTAAATGACTGTACCTGTCTGTTTTAATATTTATAATGATCTATTTTTGTCTCAGATTGTCTCTCTGGGAATCCCAATGCATGCAAGAATGATCCATTCACTGAGTGGAAACAGTCCCAATCCCTTATGGCAAGAAAGGCCAGGTAACTTTCTCTTTGTGACATTTACTCTCCCTGCCAGCTGCAGAACTGCAGCCATTTTCTTGCTTCAAGCTACAGACATTTTGTGTAATTCTTCAAGTTTCTGTATTGTTTCTAAAACAAAGCCAACCAGTCTTGATAACACAGATTATGAACAAAAAAGTACATTTAAATTCTGACATAACACTGTAAAAACCAGCTGATTGCTATAAATGTTGTCAATGATTGCTAATCAACAGCATTGACCATATTTCTTTCTACATTATTTGTTGCTGGGGGGGGGGGGAAGATTACATCTATGTTACAAGTATCTGTCTGTAAGCAAACATGCTGTAAGAATTGCATCATGCATACAAACACTGTCTTCAGATAAAATATTCATTCTGCTGTTTGCTAGACCTTGTATGTGTTTGACAGCAAGTCTGGGTTTTCTGCAGTCCAACTGTCACATAAATTATCTGGTGGTTAAGCTAAACAGAGGTTGGGATTACATTTTTAAAAGGGGTTTTCTATGTGATGACTTGTCTTAAAATCATTGTGCTGAGGCTCTTAATCTCATTAGGGGGTCCTTCAATGTTTAGTAAAACAAAAATATTAATAAAGTTGCGTAACATTTCACATCATAAACATAGGGAGAGAATTTGAACCCCAGAACCTTCCTGTCCCGGTTTTAAATTAATACACTCACAGTTCTGATTGAGAAGTTGTGGCAAATTACAAATTGTTCTGCTTTCAGTACATCTTGTCTGTCGACCGTGCCAACCTGAACAAACAGCTACTAACAGGTAAGAAAGTTTAATAAGTCAGCAAAAAGAACTACAGCTCTGACTTTTCTTTCAGACTTTTCAGTAAATCTAATGGCAGTCTGTGTATATACCTGATGCAGAAACTGGATAATTGCTAATTCACTTTTGTACTTTTGTGAAGAAGCCTGCATTCAGTGATGGCAAATTATTATAAAACATTTATTTTTCTGCCCTTTACACGCAACATACACTCAATAGCTGCAGAACTATGTCCTGCAGTTTAATGCTGTACACTGATATCAAACAGAATGCTCCCAAACAACATGAAATGATAAGACTGCTGTCTGTGCCATGATCCGTGAATTCATGCTGTAAACTGATTCAAGCATTGAACGCTAAAAGTGGAACTACATTTTGCCAAAATGTCTCACAGCAGATTCTGCATTCATGTAGTGGATTTGAAGATGACTGCAGATAGGAGTGCAGTCTTCAAGCATTTTATGAAGCTGTTCCAGAAAGAGTGATAATCAGTTGAAAGCTGAAAGAGTTCAACTTCCATCCAGTTCTTTTTATTCTTGTCAGTACTTCATATTTCACATTGCATTTTCATTTACTAAAAATATCCCAATGAATAAACAGTTAAAAAAAAAGCACTAGTCATGTCTATCACCACAAAATATTGATTTTAATATTCTATTCTATTCTATTCTATTCTATTCTACAGCATTTAGCAGACACTTTTATCCAAGCGACTTACATTTGAGAGTAAGAACAACACAAGCAAGAATTCAAACAAGATGGGACGTCATAATTAAGTGATAGTCAGACTGCTTTGAGTCCAGTTGGACCCAGGTGCTGTCATGTAGTGTAATATTGTTTCACTCATAGGTATGAGGCCATGATGGTAGTTCTGAGGATTAAAACTTTGAGACTACAGTAAAACAGAAACTATAAAATCTATGCTCTTCTATCAGTATCTTTTGTGAAAAAGGAAACGTGAGTGAGAAACACTGTTTCAGATTAGTTAGACATCTGTATTGACACCGAGTCATGACATTATAAAGCAAAAAGAACAAGCATGTCTTGCTAATAATACACATTTAAAACAAGCTGATTTGATCTCAGTTGATAAAATCAAAACATTGTTTCTGTACAATTTTTAAAGTTTCTTGTTTCTGATTTACAGTGAAATGCAAGCGAAAAAATAGAATGAGCACGGATTAACCCTTCAGCTGTAAAAACTACAGTAACTACCCTGTGTTTTATGTTAGTAACCAGCCAGTGAGTATTTTTAAGTTAATAAACTAAAGAAATTGTCATAATTAGTGAGGAGCCTCATCCTGCTTATGATGGAGAAGAAGATGGTACATTTTTGGAGTAGTCACAGCAGAACCTTCAAAGTTACTCACACCGGTACTTGACAGAGGAAAGCACAGTTTCTAATTTTAAATTAACATATACAAATGTTTTTCAATTGCAATGTCCTGGTAGCTCCTTGCTGGAAGCTCATATAATCGCATATTACATGACATTTTTATTTTGAATAACTAATGCGTTAAATCGTGTGTTTGCCTGTAGACATCTTTTTGCTTACCAGTGAAAAATACCCTCTTACTGTCATGTTCAGTCCTTCCGTCAATTTACAGTTCGTATATAAATATGTGTTCTTGGTATTTTATATGTTTAAAGGTTGCACAAAACTTTAATTCAAAGGAAGTTCCCTCCCGTCATTTGTCCTAATTTAGACTGTTTGCTAGCAAGCAGAGCTCCATCTTCTGCAGATGCTCTCTGTGTGTAAGCTTCTTGGCAGACTTTAAAGGGCCTAAGTGCATCAGGCAACATCAGGGAATGTGCTAGTTTTTTAGCTAGAAGGATTTTGCCTAATATTTTAATGAGAAGCCTCAGTGTAGGTTTGGAGATAACTGTGACAGCATGGCTCTGACTTTAATTAGATTTGCCTGGACGTGCTGAAAGAGAGGCTGATTGTCATCGCTCTTATCAGGGCCAATCCAGGCTCCAACAGTAAACACTGAACTAAAGAGATTTTTGCAGTGTGACATCCCAAACATGCTGTTCACAGAAGCAGCTACACTGACAGCTGTGTGATGTTATTCAGGAGATTCATGTGATCAGCACAAGGTGCTTCCTCTGACTTCTGTTAACACACTGAGTTATTACTCCATTTTATTAGCTTTATTCATTTTATTTTAGTGAGATTGTCTTATAAAAAGCACTGGTGTTGTGTCATTTCTGCATCTGTGATATAATCTCTTTTTGTTATATCTCTCTCAAAGAGGTAGAGAAGTATTCAAACACAAGCTTGAACCTTCGATCACAAACTGCAGAACCTGGAGCCCTGAAACAGGGCTAATGACCTTTGTCAGGTAAATAGTTACAAGCTCTTACAATATGTGCCACCTAAACCACACACAGGCTTAATAAAGACGGGGGAGCTGCTCATTTGATTCTTTGGATTTATTGATCATGTTCTGTTCACTGTTGCGTGAAACGAAACGTGGACTCGTGCATGGTTAACTGCCCTAGGGTATGGGGGAAGGTGATAAACATGTTGTCTTTGAAGCTGCTGTCGGTTGACTCTTAGCTTACTTTATAATTGGCTGTCACCTTACAATGGTGACACACAATTTACAATCCAATTAACACAAAAACACCTCCAGGTCTTTTTGACTGTGGGGATTAGTGTACTTAGTTAATCACAGCATGCATGAGCATTAACTCTGCTAAATTTGTTTTGAGTTCTCAAATTGAATTCAGTCTTATCTAAAATGTTAAATTATCCAGTTGATGCCCACGTTTGAATCTCTATTCAATTACATATTTACATGTTTAATAGTAACGAGGTAACATTTGGATTATATTGAATCTCTGCGGTTATGATTACAATAAACAAACTAAATCTTTAATGCACTTTAATTAAATATGGTTTTATGTGAGGGCAACAAAACTCATCCTGTGGTGCACCTTACACATCCAGGCTGCATCTCTTACCCTTTTCCTGTGTTTGAACAGTGGAAGCTCATATTTGCTGTGTTTATGTCCAGTTTGCACAACGTACTGATTGACATCTTCTCCAGTAGCTGTTACTTATTAGGAAATTCACAGATCACCATTAGCATGAACTAGATACCTCAATTCCTTAAATGGTACAATAATCTGCTTTAATGTTGTAAATCGAATAACATGCTAATGAGGAAATTTGAAATGAACATCCTAAGATGCAGGTAAAAGCATATAACAAATGGGTTCCTCGTGATGCTGTAATCAGGAAACCAGATATGATCAGATTTACTATGCACAAGCCAATTAAGAGATTTATGAGTTGTTGAGCACATTAAGTATTTCCATACACCTGCAACTTCTATGATGAAAGAAAGCTGTCATTGAAAATAATAAATCCATTTACTAAATGTGTTAAACTGGCATTGAAGCACCAATCATTTTTAATTACCTGTTGCCTGTACACATCCGTTTGGAGGTGGAGCATGGATAATGAAGAGATGCTGCGGATGTGCAGGAACAATAAGCAGATGTATGTCAGATTTAGACCAGTTTTTTAGGAATTACATTTAACAAATACAGCTACAGGTATACATGCTCAGAACATGATGTGCGGACTTACAGATACATTTTTCTGTCATGATATTAGCAGCAGAGTGACCCTACAGACGGCATTCTGAGTGTCTCATTTGCATTCTTTGGATTGGATCACCATCAAATGTTGATCACCCAATAATGTGGTTTATGATAGAAAATACTTTCTATTTTTTTTTATTTGGTAGCAGTACTTTATTTATGTAAATTTATTAGATATCAGTTAAATTAAAGTAGGCATAAGCAGAAGAAACTACAGTCTTTAGTATGTTAGTATAAGTTGAGAACATGTATACGAAGAGTACTCTCTTGCTCCAGTATGCAAAAAATGCCAGTTAAGGGAACTTAGGGATGAAAAGAAATTGGACAATCAGTACAAACCCACCATATGAACATGCTCATATTTCATTTAGAGAACTGCTGTGTATGAGCACTATAGCCTCACAGAGCTGCTAGCATCAAATGGAAAACTGGGTTGGACTTTCTGAAGCGGTTCTTAACGGGTTCAGGTCCTATGTAGAAGGCCGGAGTTATTTTGTTACGATCGGCAGCTACTAATCCGAGCGAGTGGCCATGACCTGTGGAGTCCCCCAGGGGTCAGTCCTTGGACCTCTTCTGTTCAACTTGTATATGCTCCCTTTGGGTAAAATATTACAGAACTATAGCATTAGTTATCAAAGTTATGCAGATGATACACAACTTTATGTGTCTCTGTCACCAGATGACTGCAGTCCAATAGACTTAATGTGTCAGTGTCTGGAGCAAATAAACACCTGGATGAAGGAGAATTTCCTACAATTAAATGAAGACAAAACTGAGATTATTCTGTTTGGTAGCAAAGAGAAGAGGGTCAGCATTGGCAAACACCTGGAGACTCTGGACTTAAAATCACCAACCAAGTTCGTAACCTGGGAGTGTTAATAGACTCAGATCTGACTTTCAGCAGCCACATCAAAGCTGTCACTAAGACAGCTTTTTACCAGTTCAGAAACATCAACAGAATTAAAAGTTTAGTCTCCCAGAAAGACCAAGAGAAACTCATCCATGCATTCATCTCCAGTAGGCTTGATTACTGTAATGGTCTTTTAACAGGATTTCCTGAAAAGAGCATTAAACATCTGCAGCTCATCCAAAATGCTGCTGCTAGAGTTTTAACCAGGACTAAGAGATCTGAACACATCACACCAGTTTTGAAATCTTTACACTGGCTTCCAGTCAGTCACAGAATAGATTTTAAAACCCTTCTGATTGTTTACAAATTCCAGAATGATTTAGGTTATGATATGTTCAGAGAATATAAACCTAGCAGAGCTCTTAGATCCAAAGACTCTGGTCAACTAGTCCAGACCAGAGTCCAGACTAAACATGGAGAAGCAGCATTTAGCTGTTATGCTGCAAACAAATGGAACAAACTGCCAGTGGACATTAAACTTTCACCAAATGTAGACATTTTTAAATCCAGGTTAAAAACATTTCTTTTCTCATGCGCCTATGCATGAAATCTGCACGGTAACTTTTTTTTTTATTTTTTTTTTTTATTTTTTTTTATTTATTTATTTATTTATTTTTTATTTTTTTATTTTTTATTTATTTATTTTTTTTTTATTTTTTTTATTTATTTTTTATTTTTTTTATTTTTTTTATTTATTTTTTTTTTTAACTTATCTTGCTTTTGATCATTTTAATGTAATTTATTATTTAATTGTGATTATGTGTTGATGCCTTTTACTATTTCTAAATATCTGCAATGTCTTTGTTTTATGTAAAGCACTTTGAATTGTCCTGTACATGAAATGTGCTATTCAAATAAACTGCCTTGTCTTGCCTAGCATAATGCTAGACTACAGATGGAACAAAAATAGAAAGTAGAAAAGAACTGTATAAAGTTTCGCCTCCATCCTTATTAATCAGAAATAAAAATTGGTTTAAGTCATCATTTTTACTTAGAAAAGTTTTGGGAAATGACTTTGAGGCATGCATGTGGTCAAATAAGAAGTTGCATTTACCTAAATGCTAGTGAAAGGCACAATAATGCCTCCAGTATCCTTGGATGTCCTGAACTATTGTCTGTATTTGAAAAGGAATAATTCCATCCCCAAATATTTTTTATGTAATTTGTTTAGTAGTATTAATTGACAATTCCATCAATATATAACGCCCACAATGGCAATTTTGACTGTTTAAGATTATAACAATCAGATTTTTTCATAATTACATTTATGCTTTTTTAAACATGCTTTTTCTCTGCCATAAAGCTCTGCCATTACTTGTAAGAGTAATGTGAGAATAGTTTCTGTGTTTTTGTTCTGTACACATCGTTGCTGCCCTTTCTGAACACACTTGTGTAATCTGATATATTACTATCCACTTGGGGAAGAATAATTAAATGACATTTCAATAAATTACTCACAGTACAATCACTCATTGATGATCTAGATAATTTTTTGGATAGCTGAACAATCTGGCTAGTGCTGAATATGATTATTGCACTGTTGCATGGATCATTAAAAATGAAGATGGGATGGCAAGAATATTTGCAGTGGTACTTAGCATTGATTTTTTAAAACACACCAGCATCCACCGATGTGTGAACAACCCCAAAGGTAAGATCAGTAAATCTTGGTACTATTATAGGAAATATTTTACGAGATGCATATCAGACTGCATCAAGGGATGTTTGGATCTGTTAAGTTTTCAAAAGGCCATGAGCAGAATGGTGTGTTTACAAAAACCCTTTAAGAGTTGCACTGAGAAAACAGCAAGAGTAAATGTTCCTTTGCATTTTCGTTCTCCTTTGAACAAAAGTAATAAGAATCAATGTGTTTTTTTAACAAATGGTTGAGACATGGTTGAGTTAATAATATAGTAACAATAGTGTAGAGGTCATGAGATTACAAACACTTACTTTTGGCTTTACATACCCAAAACATGTTGTAAAAACTGGTTTATTTCCACAAATTAGTAACAAAATTCAACATAATCTGAAAAATTTGCTTTATCAAATGGTGGCACAGGCTATTAAAAGGATTTCAGAAGCTGCCAACATCAGTGTGCACCTACTAAAAGTCAAATTACAATGAATTACCAAAAACTATGACCATTCAGTCATGATTTTAGACAAATGCCACCATAAAAATGAAAGTAATTTATGTGATAACATGAAAAAAGCAATGATTTTAGTCAGCTAGTGCAGCGGAAATTATCAAATGGAAAAAAGTAAAGCTTAAAACATGCAGCTGTGTTATGGCAGGATTTAACCCAAGGATAAAAGCCTAAGGGCTTTGCAATTATCACACTCTCTCATGCAGAGAAAGACTTTTTGCGAATGTGCTGTGTTAGCTGGGGTGACGGGTGTGAAGACAGTAGGACATCGCTTCCAGGAAGGCTAATGAAGTCCCAAAATGTTGCTCATTAAATTATTCAGTGCTGGTTTTTTTTTCTTTTAAATAAATACTTTCAGGGTGTACATGAGGCCTGTCAAATCAACTCTGAGATTAGCGACTGTCTTTAATGAAGGAAATTTTTTGCTGGTTTGGTCTTCAGGTCAGACGAATCTAGGGAGCAGATTCATGCAGACCTGATTGTAGGCTGTGATGGAGCTTTCTCTGCCACCCGCAAGCAGTTCCTTCGTCGCAGCCGTTTCAACTACAGCCAGACGTATATCCCTCACGGCTACATGGAGCTCACTATACCACCCATCAATGGAGAGGTAAGTCCTCTACAGTGGTTGTAAACTTTTATGTTTAAGTTAATTCAGTTTCACTTTCTCTCTTTCATCTTCATCTCCAGTTCGCTATGAAACCTAATTATCTGCACATCTGGCCACGAAACACATTCATGATGGTCGCCCTTCCCAACCTGGTGAGAGCAAATGATCTTTTCCTTCTGTTTTATGTTAATTAAACCATGTATGCTTATAACTGACTATTTTATAAAGAAGCACTAGTAATTACAGAAAGATAAAACCCTAACCAGTTCAGAAAAATTGAGGCCATATTGGACCTCTGGGGTGTCCTTATAGAGTTATCTAAGCCCTCCCCACAGCCAGTGGAGGCTTACTCATCAGAAACCATGGAGTGCAAATCCTACTTTTCAAACTACATTGTGCTCCTCCTTTTCACCTGTGTCTCATTCCTGTCTTTGTTAGACCTTTCTCTAGTCTCATCTGCTCCCCTCTAATCCTGCAATGATTTTTTTTCTGCACGGCTGACTCAGCACAATGATTTGGCTCTCCACAGTGAGATCAGGTTTAAAACAGCTACCGTTAGAGTGCATTCACGTTGTCACTTACTGGCTGAACTGACAGAAACACCTTAAGGCTGAGGAGAAAAAAAAAAAAAAAAAAGAAGAAGAAGAAGAAGGAAAGCATCCTTGCTGATGTGGATGCCATGGCAACAGTGACACTGCTAAAAGGTCCACTAGGAGTATTTTGCTTATGTTGATAGATGGCACCTGCTCTGATGGGAGATAATGATATGCCCACAACCTCAGCTGACTTTCATCCATCACTGGTTAGAGTTTGGTATTACATTTGAATTGATTGCATTAAAATGCATGCAATATACTGTGTCTTCATCACACCACGTGATATGTTTATAAAATGTTGGCTGTTGCCTCATGTGGAATATGCATTTGGATTTCCTATTGCTATGAGTCCTAAATACACAGTGAAAAGAACTCTCAATGCCTGTAAAATGGTCCATTATAAACCCACAAAAATAAGTCAAATACATCAGAAATGTGGAAAGAACACAACAAGTTTCCAAATCAATAGTTTTTTACTTTTTGGATTTAAAAAAAAAAAAAGTAAAGAATAGAGCACATCAGAGAGCTCTGCAAAATAAAAAGGTCTGGATGTCCACAGAAGACAGCAGTGGTCGATGAACCACGTAGGAGGACACGTTGTTACCCAAGTCTATTATAAAAAAAGGACTTCAAATGTGAACAAAAGCAAACGGTTTGCCAGAGGTTGTAAAACATTTCTAATCCTCAAGAAGTGAAAAGGTCAGATAGGGCTTGGACAAAAAGCCTTCACATTTCTGGAACAGCTTTTTTTTTTATGTCTTCCTTTTCTTTTCGGACAGATGACCCTATGACACCAACCTGTAACAGTACACAGTGTTAAGTGCAACCAGAATACCCTAGGAGCTCAGACTTGGCCTAATGCAGCAAAGTTAATTGGAAACTGTATCACTGAGCAGTGACCCGTCATTCTCTGAGAAAACAACCTATAGGTAAAAAATGTTAGGAAACTGGACAAATTAATCATTTTAAAATCAGGATGACAAAAACAAAGCAAGGTAATAGATGGGCTCCCAACTTCAGGTTGTAATTTTCCACAAAAAACTAATTATTATTGTTCAATAAAAGGTTTTACTTATTTTTTATTTAATTTTGTAACTGCTCATACAGACATGCAAGCGCATTACATTCAGACATGTAACATCATTCCAAATGCAATAACAGGTTTCAAACATATTCTGACAAACATCTGTACAATGAGCCAACCAAGAGAAATAATAATAATAATATATATATATATATATATATATATATATATATATATATATATATATATATATATATATATAAAAAAAGGGGAACATTTGTTAGAGATATTACCGATTCTGTATGCATGTACAAAGTTTGGTGCATCACATACTCACTGCATCTACAGATCAATCACAGGACACCATCTTTTAGTAAACAGCTCTCTTTGAATTCTCAATGAATATGTAATTTTCTCCATTTGATAGATTTCCCTCACTTTCTCTATCCATATGTTGTATGTGGGAGGATCAAGTTTCAACCACTTGATGGTTATGCATTTAATGGCTGCGGTCAATAAGATTCGCAAAAGGTATTTCCTACTTTTCCCATCAAAACCTTCTGGATATGCCCCTAAAATTGCCAGCTGTGGTTCTTTAGCAAATGTATGGTGAAACACTATGTTGAGGGCTGCAAATTGTTGTGGAATTTTATTTATCAAAGATCACACACTAAGTGAGAATCAAACAAAGTATTTTATTAAGAGCTGATCAGACAATGAGAGTCCCACAGTCAAAGGGGTTTGACTGTGCGAGTCTGAACAGATACATTTGGGTTTGGTTTATATAAACTAGCATGAGCTGATCACATCAAGACAAATCATTAGTCCTTTGTTTCAAAGGAATGTTATCAGAAGATTGGAAGGGGAGGTAGATGAAGCTCACTCAATTCTCATCTGGGTAGAAGTCATCCTCCTTCCTAAGTAACTCACAAGACAAGGTTTTGTAACAATACAAAGTACAGACATGTGTATAAATTTTCCATTACAAAATACATCATCCCAGAAAGGTCTAATCTTTGGGCAGAACCTAAAAATGTGAGCGTGGTTACCAATATGGCCACCACAGTTTTGCCAACAGATATTACGGTTTACAGGGTTCATTCTTGCGACTACCTCCGGTGTTCTAAAAAATCTTGTTATGACTTTCCATTCAAACTCTCTCCACAAACTTGAGTTAGTCACCACGTGAGCTTCAGAGCATACGTCCTCCCATACTTAGAATAGAATAGAATAGAATAGAAACACTTTATTAATCCCTTCAGAGAGCCCTCAGGGAAATTTGGGTACCAGTAGCAATACAACACCAACAGTAAAGCAGGACAAGCACAAGTCACAATATATACAGGTACAAAGCAAAATAGAGGCAAATAGAATGCAATAAATATAACAATAAGATAAGTTAAATAAACAATATAAATAAGCATTTCACACAGTAGAGGTGGTACAGATTCCCAGTTCACTATTGCACTTATAAGTTATAGCAACTGTTTTTATGGGTTATTGTGCATGTGTTCTATCAGCCGGACTGCACACCTCCCTCTCCCCCCTCCTTCTCCCCCTCCTGCCTAATGCAGACTTGTACAGTTTGATGGCTCGGGGGACAAAGGAGTCTCTGAGCCGGTTGGTCCTACTCTTGGGGAGGAGCAGCCTGTTACTGGTCAGGCTTCTCTGTGCCCTGATGACGGTGTGCAGAGGGTGACTGGCATCATTCACAATAGGCAGTAGTTTTTTTTAGTGTTCTCCTCTCTGCCACTATCACCAGGGAGTCCAGCTTCATGCCAACCACAGAGCCCGCCCGCCTGATGAGTTTTTCCAGCCTGTTAGCACACCTTTTTGTCAAGTTACCCCCCCCAGCAGACAACAGCATAAAAAAGCGTACTAGCCACCACAGGCTGATAGAACATCCACAGGAATTTCCTGCAGATGTTAAAAGATCTCAGTCTTCGCAGGAAGTACAGACGGCTTTGGCCCTTCTTGTACAGGTGATCTGGACAGCATGTCCAGTCCAGCTTGTTATCCAGCCACAACCCGAGGTACCTGTAGTTGTCTACAATCTCCACCTTATTGTCACTGATGGTCACTGGACGTGGTTGTGGGCTGGACTTCCTGAAGTCAATAACCAACTCCTTAGTCTTTGAGGTGTTAAGCTGGAGATGGTTCATCTGACTCCAGGAGACAAAGTCACTGACCAGATTCCTGTACTCATCCTCACCATCATCCCTGATACACCCCACGATGGCTGTGTCGTCTGCAAACTTCTGGATGTGACACAGCTCTGAGTTGTAACAGAAGTCTGAGGTGTAGAGTGTGAAGAGGAGGGGGGCCAGCACCGTCCCCTGGGGTGCTCCTGTGCTGCTAATAATAGTGTCAGATGTGATGTCCTTTAGCCTGACGTACTGCGGTCTCTCTGTGAGGTAGTTACCAATCCAGGACACCAAGCAGGGGTCCACCTGCATCTCCCTCAGTTGGTCCAGAAGCGTCAGGGGCTGGATTGTGTTGAAGGCGCTTGAAAAATCCAAGAAGAGGATCCTCACTGTGCCCCTCCCCTTATCCAGATGAACTTGGACACTTCCTCTGATATATGAGTGCTCAGTTCAGACTCCCACCTAATCTTTATTTTCAATGTTTTATTCATATTAAAACTTGAAAATGCTTTGTAGAAAAGACTAATAGCTTTTGGGAGCCTATTCCCATTTTGTATTTTTATCAGGAGCTCCTCAACTGGTGAAGGTTCTAAAACTTTGTTCCACTCTTTATGCTTTGTTAAGAAGCTCCGTAGCTGTAAATATCTGAAAAAATCAGTTCTGGGAAGCTGAAATTCACCTCTTAATTGTTCGAAGGATTTCAAATTACCGTCTTTAATAGTATGGTGTAATTTGCTGAGCCCATGGTTCACCCAATTTCCAAAGCCCTTGTCTGTAATGGAGGGGGTAAAGCCTTGTAATAGTGTAATATTGGATAGAGCTGAAATCTCTTTTGGTAATCCCAATGACTGTTTTATTTTAGTCCAGATCTGAAGTGTGACCCTGCTCCATTCACTCATATGTATATCTTTTAAAGGTCCCATATTATACACTTTATTCCCAATCTGAGACCATTCATTAATATCTAAATGAAATATTTCCGCCATGGTATGGACAAATCGACCCTCAGTTTGAGTGCAGCGGCTTCTCTTCACCTCTCTCTTTTTAGCAGCTTCAGAAATGTGCCGTTTATGGTGGGCGGAACCCTGGTGGAGCAGCTCAGCTGTTGGCTCCGCCCATCGCATCGCCCGTCATGAGGTGATTGACAGGTTAATATATTTTCAAGCTATCAGACTAATAAGGCCGAAACGATAAAATAACTGCCAGCTCTTACCTCTCCAGCTGTGTCACGGACAGTTGGTATTGAACCTGGCTTCAGCTTCAAACAGTTGGCGAAGCCTGCTTTCCATGCCCCCATGTTGTGGAAACAGTCCTCTTTGAAATGCTGGCCACGGACATGCAAAACCTTTGGAAGTTTTCCGGGTACATTTCCTCCAAAAATAAAATTAATCCACTCAGTCCTCGTGGGTTCAGTGGATGGAAGTAAAAAAACGTTTTCGTGTTCATTTATGCAGCCACAAACAGAACAGTGCTTCTGTCGCTTAGCCATGTCCGCTAACGAGGGTTGCCGAAGAGGGAAAAACACTGGGCGCTAGGTGATTTTTAGAGGGCGGGCTTTGGGAGCCGGTAGACGGGTCCATCGCTCTGTGGGGAGTGGTTATTGTCCCTTATGACGTCATAACGTACACGCTTTCAAACAAGCTCATTTCAGCGCTTACTTCCCTAGAGGTGGAGCAGGGGGGAGAGAGAGCGCCTGAAAGAGTTTCACACTTACGGGTCTCCTACACATGCGGGGGGACCAGTATGACTGTTCCAAAACCATTAAAAAGTGAATTTTGCATAATATGGGACCTTTAAGGAAATGTCAGAGAAAAGCAAGGTCCCCAAGGATCTTTCACATAAACTCTTTTCAATATTAAGCCATTGTGTGCCAGATAGATCTTGTATCCAGGCTATTATGGGTCGTGATTGGGCTGCCCAAAAATAGTATTTCAGATTCGGAACTCCGAGTCCACCTTGTGTTTTTGATAACTGTAATGTTTGTAGCCTCACCCTAGGGCGTTTTCCCTGCCATATATAGTTGGAGCTTGTCTAATTCGTTGAATGTAGAGTTGGGGATATTTATTGGCAACATCTGAAAGAGATATAAGAGCCTTGGCAGCACATTCATACATATGCTCTCTATGCTACCTGAGAGAGACAAAGGCAGGACTGTCCACCGCTCTAAATCTTTCTTGATTTTCCCTATAACAAGCTTATAGTTCGCATTATATAAATCTGCAAGTGATTGAGGAATTTGGATACCAAGATTTTTAAAACCATTTTTAGGCCATTTAAATCCACTTTGAACCTTAATAGTTTGCCGTATATTGCCCCCTATATCCATAGCCGATGTTTTGTCTAGATTAACCATATAACCAGAAAGGTGTCCATAATTGTTGATTAGCTTCTTTAAATAGGGAATTGTTATTTCAGGTTCAGACAAATATAACAGCACATCGTCAGCATATATAGACAATTTATGTTGCTCTCCATTTATTGAAAATCCCTTAATGTTATTGTCATCTCTAATTAACTGTGCTAAAGGCTCTATACTGATATTAAACAACAGAGGCAACAAAGAACATCCCTGTCTGCAGCCACGCTCTAACAAGAACCTCTCGGATATCGTCCCATTTACTTTTACAGCAGCTTGTGGACTAGAATACAAAATTTCTATCCATTTTATGAAGTTGGGCCAAATTGAAATCTTTGCACTGTGTGAATTAAGTACTGCCAGGATACACGGTCGAACGCCTTTTGAGCGTCGAGAGACAGTATCATTGCTTCCTTCTGTTCTGCTTTGGAATAAGACATTAAATTTAACAATCTGCGAACATTATCCCCGTAGTACCTCCCTGTTATGAACCCAGTCTGGTCCGGGTTTATAATTTCTGTAATGACTTTACTGACACGTTTGGATAAAATTGATGTAAGTATGCGCAGGTCTGTATTCAGTAATGATATTGGTCTGTATGATTGACAATTGGTGGGGTCCTTGCCCTCTTTATGTATCACAACAATTGTAGCATCATTCCAGGAAGGTGCCATAGGACTAGATTGTAGTGCATGTTGGTAGGCATTTAACAATAAGGGTGTGACTTTCTTTGTAAAGATTTTATAAAATTCGTTAATAAAACCATCAGGTCCAGGGCTTCTGGTATTTTTCAGATTGGATATTGCCTGTTGTATTTCCTGTTCTCTAGTCGATTCGTCTAATTGTTTTGCCATAGATTCAGGGAATGTTTTCAGTTGAATGTCCTTCAAGAATTTTTCCAATATTTCATCATCTGTACAGGTGTCAGTGTTTTTATACAGGGACTTATAATACTTAGCAAAACAATCTGCGATATAGTCTGGTTTAGTGATTGTGACATGATCAGACCTCAGTTTTTGGACCATATTTGAAGACTGTTGCTTCTTAAGTCTTATTGCTAGCAATCTGCCCGCTCTATTGCCGTTTTCGTAGTATTTTTGTTTGGTGAATCTTAAAGTGCCCTCTATTTTCTCCGTAATTAGACTGTCGAGTTCTCTCCGCGTAGATTTAAGCTCGCGTAGCAGGTCAGGGGTTGGTGTCTTTTTATGTTGCTACTCTAAACATTTTATTTTATACTCCAAGTCACACAGCTGAGCCTCTCTTTTCTTTCTCTTAGCGCTCGCAAAAGATATAATACGGCCTCTGATGTAAGCCTTAGCACAGTCCCACAAAATTAAGGGCCATATTTCAGGGGTGGCATTTATTTCTAAATAAGTATCTAATTCACCATTTATAAAGTCACGGAATTCCCTGTCATTCAAAAGTGATGCATTAAGTCTCCAATGTTTAATTTTTGGTGTTTGCCCTAAATTCCATTAAAATATTAGAGGAGCATGATCGGAAAAGGTAATTAGTAAAATTTCAATGTCTTCTATTCTATGCTGTTCTGTTTTAGGGGTGAAAAATAGGTCTATTCTAGAATAGGATGAATGTCTATGTGAATAAAAGGTATAATCGCTGATCCTGGGGTACCTGCTTCTCCAGACGTCCACCAGACCTAAATCTGTTGTCAGATGCTTTAGCACCTTACTCATTCGAGAGGCAGGACTCCTGGAATTGGGGTGTCTATCTAAGTGGGGGGACATAACACAATTAAAGTCTCCTCCAAGCAATAGAATTCCAGAGCTCTGTTGGAGCACTATATTGAAAATATTATGCATAAAATTAGGCTCGTCCTCATTAGGAGCATATATATTAAAGAGGGAAACCTGCACTCCATCAATTACTCCATTAATCAACACATATCTTCCCTCTGGGTCTTTACATATGGTAAGCGGTGTGAAATTTACCTGCCTGTGCACCAGAATAGCGACACCTCTCTTTCTGCCTGACTTGTGGGATGAGTAAAATATCTGATTTGCCCATGACTTCTTCAATTTGTCATACTCCATATCAGACAGGTGTGTCTCTTGTAAGTATGCGATTTGACAATTATCTTTCTTGATTTGACCAAGGATTTTCTTTCTTTTGATTGGGCTATGAAGCCCTTTGACGTTATAGCTTATAACTCTAAGCGGTCCCATATTTAGAAATGTAAATGAATACTAGGGAGTGTTTTGTCCTATTGATCACAAAAGGCATCATAGTATGCAAATGGATATCTACATGACAGCCCAGGAATGCATGCATATCTGAAAAGATTAAGCCTGAAAACAAATGAAAAATAATAAAGATAAAAACAACAAAAACCAGGATGTTTACGTATGAGCATACGGTTATGTGTAAAATTTGAACAAAGCACTTTCTTACAACTCTTTTGACTGCTAAATGATCCCCGGGGAACAATGGGATCTGAGCAAGAACAGTAACTAGGAAAATAAAAGGAACCCTGAGCAAAACTAGTACCAAGATCTTTCCAGTTCTTTGAGATGAAAGAACACGTTGTAGTTCAGGGTGTGTGGCTGAGCGAGCAGCTCTAAGTTACATCAGATTGCGCACCGATATATAGGCCTACCTATACAATTTAACTCAGGCCACTGCACAACTATTCATTTACAATGGACATTATGCCTCGGAATTTTCTCTTACTATACTTTCTTACCTTTTGTCTCTCACTCTCTTCTAACAAGGTTGATTGATCACTCTACAGTTTCGGGCTGGGATGGACAATGTATTTCTTCTTTCACTATAGTCCATGGCTTTGTCAGCATCCACAAACTCCTTTTACTTCGTTTGTTGTGGGCAGATCACAGAAGATCTAGGCGGGAAAGAGCCCTGATACTCACCTTTAGCGGACCACCGGGTCTGTTACGGTAGCATTTTCCTCGACCTCGGTAAAGGCAGCAGCCCTGGCTTTAACAACGCCTGATCTGTATAGTCTGCGAAACTATGGCAATCGGGTGTCATTTTGCTAGTTAAGCTATGTTTACCTTCCGACTGTTACGACTCTCTTCTCAAGATGTCCCATGGCGTCTCCTTCACTGTGCTAATTTTAGCGATGGATTACGCTTGGCCTTGTCTCCAGCCGCCTTCGCTGAATTTAGCACTTACGATGAGAGCAGCTACACTCATACTTCCCTGTCCAGCCTGGAAAACTTCCATTCAGACGGCGCCAGAGATAGCCTCCGTGTGTCACGCCGCCTGCGGATCCCCGGAGCTTCAGCACTGACACCGGACCAATCCTGATGTTACCCCTTCTCATTCGCCCCTCTAGATCCTCACATTTCTCTTTGAGCATTTTCACTTCTGTTTTGAGGCTGGTCACTGTCCCTCGCATTGCCACCACCTCGTTGGACCAAGTTGACATGCCATCCTCAACAGCTTTTACATTAGCTTTCATATGTTCAAGTTCCGCCCGGATGGCGCTAGTATTGTTGCTAATTTCCGTCCTTTATTTCTTATCAGTGAGTCAAAATCATCTGCCAGGGCACTCTTTATTTCTTCCTTGATTATGGCGGAGATATCCTTTCGCAGGGAGGCAAGGATGTCCGTTTTAATCGTTGTAGGGTCCATGCTTGCAGTAGTCTCGGATGGTGGTTGGTGGGGATTGTCCGAACTTTTTGCCGTGGCTGCGCTGGGTCCAGCAGTGGAAGAGGCCTCGTATTTGAACTTTCGTAACTTTGATGCCATAAATGCGACTGTCGCTGGGTGTTTGGGTTTTTCGAGTGATTAAAAATAATTATTAAAATCTTGTGAGACAAATTGGTAACGTAGGTCCTTAAATGATGAAATTTAAACAAGAGTGTACAGGAGCTGAAACAAACACATCTTCACTCCATCGCGCTCGCTAGCGCCCCCCCGCTGAGCTGGCATTTTGAGTATGACTATAACTTGACTATGTCTTTCTTTGTAAACATCTAACATAATAAATAGCTTTAACTGTGATACAATGTGTGATGGGCCATTTTTCTTATTTTTGAAGCGTTATATAAGTAAGTTGCTGTCCTGCTGCCTAGACATGGCATAGACACTTCGCCTGTGTAGCTGTCACACTAAATTAATTTGTGTAATGCAATTCAGTGCATCAAGGCAACAACTTGCTTCATTATCTAACTTGTACAAGGGAAAATTGAACAAGCAGGCTGAGCGCTCACCCTCAGAGTGGAAGCTAACATGCTTTGAAGCTTGTTGTGCTGCAGCAGCAGTTTTAAGAAAGATAAGTAAATTTATAAAGACAAGTTTAAATTCTTAAATGAATTTATCTTGACTTATCTTTGGCTTTATTGCCATTATAAGTAGGCCACAATATACCCACTGTAAAAATACTGCATCCTTTTGATGTAAACTAAACTATTTTAACAAGTATAATTGATGAATTACCAACATAACATTGAAAGTCTCATTAAGACAAAAAGATTTCTTTTGCAAAACAGTCCCAGCACAAGTACAAAACACTTTACAGTCATTTGACAAATATGCATTTGTTTTTTTACATAAGAAGTTTACATAAGATTAAACATGAATTGAGAATGTTTTATACAATCACAGGAAAAAACATCACAGATGAGGAAATAGCAAGATAAAGAACTTCTAAATTGCATATAATCATTTTTAATAATTTCAGTGAGATCAGCCTCTTTAATATTAAGTGATGTTGAAGCTAATTCCATGCAAGAGAAGCAGAGTAATTAAATGTCAGTTTCCCAGTTTTGTGAGCAGACAGCAGGAATAAATTCTGAATACAAGGACAATACTGTCCTTTAGGTCCATAAATATGGAGACTAAGCAGAATGAGACTTGTCTCATAAATAAAATCATACCAACCTTTGAAATGATTTTGCTAAACATAATGGGCAACTCTATACATACAAAAAACAAAAACCTTGAGTGTCTTCAGTCAGAGGCTGCTTCAGTAAAGACCAGTACACAATGCCATCCTTGCAGAAAATAACATTTATTTTCTAATTGCTATTTCTTTTTGTTATTATGTTTTTTATTCTATTTTGCATTAACTTAATTTTCCAGTTTTGGGATTTGAAAAAGCATTGCTCGAACTAAATTAAATAGAAGTAATTTTGAACTGAATCATCATAATCAACTACTCCTATTTTTTTTCAACATAAGTACCATTTGAAACCAGTTGCAACTATACAGCATTTGCATTTAATATGGCACCTTGTAGCCTTAAAACAAATACATAAAAACATTAATAGATAGATAAATTACATGCATTTATAACCACATGCACAATGTGAATGTACACATTGCCTTAAGCTTTTGTGCAACAATATTAGTTAAAAAATTAATAATGTTTGCATTTCTGTTATGGATTTTGAACAACTAGAGAATATTACAACATTAATGAATGTGATAAGTTTATATTATTACTAATACTAGTGTTTCTGAATTCTTCTTCAACAACTATGTCAGGATACTGTTAACACAGATGTGGTAGCTTGTGTTTGCTTTTATTTAAGGATGCAGAATATACTAAAACCATAGATAGTTCCAGAAGTCTGTTATTGTTTTTAAACACCAGTGCTCCACTGCTTCTGAAGCAACGGGTTCTGAGGGTTATCATGTAAAGCAATCACTTGATCATGGGAACAGAAACATGTCACAATGTATTTTAGAACTAAAGTCACTGCACACTTTTATTATCTCCCAATTTAGGACAAGTCATTTACCTGCACCCTTTAACATAGCCCTTTGAGAATTTGAGAAGATCACCACAGGAGATGAAGTCATTGAGTTTTTCCAAAAACACTTCCCTGACTCCATCCCGCTAATCGGAGTGTGAAGTGACCTTCTCACTCCCCCACTCCCCTCGAGTCTCCTGTCAACCATCCATGTTTCCTCTTTCTGCCCCTTGCCTTTATCTTGTCATCCAGCCAGCAAAGGCATCCTCAAAGAAACACCTTAGTCCCATCAACTCCAGTCCCAGCCAGCCGTGGTCTGTGGAGTGTAAAATTGCAGACTGCATGCTTTTCTGCCCTGAGGTTTCAATTTGAGGTAACTCATATCTTGCGGGTGATGGATGGATGCATGAGGTGTAGATGCTTGAGGCTTTTATTCACTCACCTCCTTCTTGTGATGATTTTATCCAGAGTGCTTGAGCATTAACAGCTGAATGCATCATTTTATTCCTCTTTGTTTCTTTAAAAGAGAAAAACCAGGACAGATGGAGTAAGGTCATTTTTAACATACTCAGATGCAGCAGATTCTTCTGTTGTAAGCAAAACAGGAGAGACTGTTTAGAAAAAAACTATCAGATTAATCACCTGCTCAAACTAAGGTTGTAATTGTTTTGTTTTTATTTGTGGTTTGCAGCGAAGCTCTCAAGAGAGATTACTTTCGACTGCCTGCACAGGCCTGGGTCTGTTAATGCTCCCCATATCACATTGTGACAAATGTGTCCTCATGGAGACGCAGCCCATGCTGTGGTGCCTTTTTACGGGCAGGGAATGAATGCTGTAAGTAACAGTAAATGGAGTAGAAGAAAAGGGAGAAGAGAATTAGATGGAGACTCAATCATCCATTTATGCTTTGTAGGGCTTTGAGGACTGCATTGTCTTTGATGAAATAATGGATCAGTTCAATGAGGATTTCAGTAAGTGCCTTTTAAATTAACAAAAAGTAAAGATGAAGCAGAGAATGTGCTGAGTGTGCACAAGAAAATCATGTCGCTGCCTCTGTTTATCTGCCCAGGTGCTGTACTACCTGAGTATACCAGGGTCCGTGTTCCTGATGACCATGCAATCGCAGACCTGGCCATGTACAACTATTGTTGAAGTAAGTCATATATCTTTTTACATGCCAATGTATTATATAGTTTACATGCCAAAAATGTAGAAAAGAGCAGATGCATTCTTTTTTGCCAGATTTATAAAAACCATTCTTAGACCCCCCACCCTCCAGTTAATAAGTTGCACATAAAAAAACATGCCTGCTTCTATGCGTGCTTGCCTTTTTCTTTTATTATGCACCATGATGGGCAGCTCAAGTAAAGAATTTCATTTCATTTAGTCATTTTCCAAATGACAAAATCAGACACCAATCAGTTCAGCAGAGAAAGAGAAAATCTCTTTCATGTTGTGCTCTTAGAATTGAATCATGACCAGAATAAAAGCAGCTGAATAAGTGATAGAAACATTGAGTTTGTATGTTTAAAGAAAAGAACCCTGCATAAGTATTAAAATTAAAAGCACATCAGTCCACATCATCAAAACCACAGTGGTCCCACTTTCTCACACAACTCAAAAAGAATAGACACATGTAACCTAAAGCAATGCATGAGCCGTTTATCATCTTCCAGAAGATCAAAACGATCGCTTGTTATTTCTTAAAGCCACATTCCACTCAGATAAAATAAATACCCAATTTCACTGGGGTGTTACCCTTAAAAGTACTGGGATTGTACCTTCAGTGGTGGGTACTTATTTATACCTTATAAAGCTCTGTATTTTATATCTGATTGATGTCCCTTCACTTAAAAGTAGAAAATGTTTCTCTTCTGCCACGACCCCAAAGGAAGATAATGCTTTTCCTCTATCATACATTCACATGCAAATGAGGGAGCATGGGGTTCAGTGTCTTCCACAAAAACACTAACTGGCAGAAAAGCACTCTTCCTCCTGAGCTACCACCACGATCGTGATACTAATGAGGGAAAAGTGAAACAAGTTAAAAACATTAGTAAAATGTGTGTTAAATCAAAGTGCATTCAAAATAAACATAGAATCAAATGCAATTATATAAATTTAGAATAAAATCTTTCTAGGACTACACAGTTTATAGATTTTTTTTTTTATTTTTTTAGAATGTAAAGGAAATATAAAGTTTTAGCTTGTTTAAGTCAACCATGTTTTCCCAAACTTTCCTAATAATATCTCCTAATATTGTACCATAACATTTAGAAAAAACAGTACATACATTTAGTACTTGGGAGGCATAATTGTACCTTTCGGACCCTCAAATACGTAGATAGTTACTCTGAGGGTCCAGCTGTGAGCCCTAGTTGTACAGAAGTCCAGATTGTGCCCGAGGCAACAGTTTTCCTTCCAGCACTAGTCAGGTTATCCAACAGTGGCAGAGTAGCCATCTTTCTGCACAACCACCACTAACAAGCTGCACTTGTAACATCCACATTTATATAACATTTTACCACCAAAGCCTATAAAAGGAAATTAAATCTTAAAAAAGAAGTATAGTTATGTTGAGCAAAGCCCAGTGAACGTGTCTGTTATCTTAAATGAAGGAGGCTTAATTTACTATAAGAACACATTTGTCTTTAGAATGTAGGTCTCACCACACAAACTTCAGGTGGAAATACACGTTTTTATGTAAGAAAGGGAATGTACATTATATGTGTGTATTTATCAAATAGGTGTTGGACCACTAATGTTTATGTCCTCTGGTTCACATGGTGTCACTGGATGTTTTAGCTGCTCTGGTTTTGGGTGGAGTTGGCTTTTCAGTAAAAAAATGTATTATCCAGTGATTTCTTGTAGAAATATCATTATCCAGGCACATCTTAAGACTTTTATATTAGTGTGATGCCTTAGAATGCAGCAGTTCAATCTAACTATGTTAACTTTATTCGGTGTGACATCTTTTATGTAGGTGCAAAGTGCGGCTCAGATGACTGGCAGTGACCACAAGCAGGATGTAGAAAACTAAATTAAGAAATAGAAAAAGATAAATCTATCTATATAAAAATATCTTTATAAAAGAAAGAGAGAAAAATAAATCTAAATGTCAAAAAAAAAAAAAAAAAAAATCTGAATAGAAAACAGTTTAACATTAATAAGGTGAGGTTAGTGCATGATAGATTATTTCTAAAGGCATTTCATATTCAAATTTCAGGGTAAAGAGGTTTTCAGTGACAGAATTTCAGCACTTGCTGCAGCTCTCAGGTCCTCGGGCAGTTTGTTCCACTTGCTTGAAACATAAAAGCTAAAAGCTGCACCACTAAAGCATTTCACCCTTCCTCTCTGGAACAGTAAACAGAACCATGCCAAGTGGACCTGAAGGCCCGCAGTGATTCATATATGCCGGGAGCATGTGAGACACAACATGTTTTACTCCAAGACCAGGAAGTACTTCATAAACAAGTGAAAGAATTTCATGATCAATACAGAAACTGAAAGGCAGCTGGTGTGTTGTCTGCCACAGGTCCTGGTACGCACTCGAGTATTGAAGCCTAGTTGGCATGAAAGCACGCATCACTGTGTCCATCACTCAGATAGAAACGTGCTCACAGTTTAGAGCTGTGAGAGGAGGCAGATTTGGAAACAAACCCCTTAAAGATTGGATCCTGAACCAGGACATGGTTTCTGTTTGCTTAAAGGTGCAGTGTGTAACACAATCAAAGGTCAATGCCAGAAAAATTTTATATATCATGAAAAATTGTTTCCATTGTCATCTAGTCTTAGAATGTCTTAGAATGAGCCATTTATATCTATTAGTATTTTTACTGCAGCGTCTCTGAATGAACTGAATGTGTGAAGTGAGAATCTTCTGAACTTTAAAACTGCAGTACCATCTTTGTTTGGTAGGTGCTACTGTTTGAGATAAGTAATGCCTTTAAAGTCACATAGAAGAAGACAGTACACATGTTTTGAAGTAGTTACCTGTAGTCCAGTCATCGATGCACCTGAGGCTCCTGGATCCACTCACAGATGAAAACATGTTTATGTCTGGAAGAATTTTGGCTGCTGACGGCCACCATCCATTCACAACCATGCTTGGCCTGTCAGTCTTGCAGCCAGTTTGTCTTTCTGAGCTGTTGAACTTAAGTGTGAATGAAGGAGACATGACAGTATGTTGGACAGATACTTCACCTCACCAACACCTTTCTTATTTTACCCTCTAGATGCGAGCACACGTCAACTCCAAATGGTTCCTTTTCAGAAAGCACGTTGAAAACGTCCTCCACTTCTTAATGCCAAAGGCAATAATCCCACTCTACACGATGGTGAGTGTGCAGCTGATAAAGAATGACGTGTTTCGTCCACCCCAGAATTTAATGTTTTGATTTTGTCTCCAGGTTACTTTCACCAGGACCAGATACCATGTAGCTGTGGAGCGCTGGCACTGGCAAAACAAAGTAAAACCCTTCAGATAATGCTTTCTTTTTCTTTACGCTCTTTTGTTTCACCTTACTTTCTTTTCCTACATTTGAACAGCTTAGTATTGTAATTCAAGACTCTTTTGAAGTGGCAGCATTATCAGTGTGTGAAAAACGGACGCTTCTTGCTAGGTAAACATAATAATAATAATAAGTTCCTAAACTGAAAAAGGTCTCTCTCTTGTCTATGGTATAATGTACAAGAGGAGAAAAAAGGGCTTTTATAAACATGTCACACATGGTCAGTAGTAAAACAGTTAGAGACACAAATGATGTCTTACTGAAAACTAAATTCCGAAGTGGTTGTTATTTTTCCTATTGGGGTTTTATAAGATGGAGGAAATGACCAAGGGTAATTAAAAATCCACTAAGGTAAATTATTGAAAGAAATATATATATAGTTAATAATTTAAACTTTTTGTTCACTAAGTGAGTTTTCTGTACTAAAACATCTAATATTGTTGTGTCTGGCCTTTGCAGAGATAATGTTCACACATCATACTATGATTTGATTTAGAGCCACAGCTACATCATTTCTGAGGGATCTTCATGTTCAGCCTGAAAATGCATACACCGCTTACAGAACTGAATCAAGCCAATTATGTTTTAATTCTCTGGTTTTCCACCCAGGTGATAAACTACAGCCTGCTGCTCGGTGCTGTGGGAGCTTTTTTCGGAGGCTCCTACCTGCTCACTAAACATCCTCCAGATATGAACAAGCTCGTCTCCCCCGCTGAGAAGATGTGGAACAAGCTTGTGTCTCTTAAGACCCCTTGAGTACTGGCACCTTCTCAGACCTGATAGACAGGTGCAGTGACTGCAGCATCCAACATGAGAATGAGTTGAGGGGTGTCCAAATTTAATTAGATTTTGACTAAATCATCAGGTTCACAGTAAACGCTCTGCAGGGGAATTATGCTCTGTAATAATGACTGCATTGACTTATACCAGTGATGGATGGTACGATTTGATTTGAACTTTTCATCAGTGTTAAAGCAATAATGGTTTATTTGTATAGCACATTTCATGTACAGGACAATTCAAAGTGCTTTACATAAAACAAAGGCATTACAGATATTTAGAATAGTAACAGGCATCAACACATAATCACAATAAAATAATAAATTACATTAAAATGATTAAAAGCAAGGTATGTTAAAAAAAAAAAAACATGCAGATTTCATGCATAGGCTCATGAGAAAATAATTGTTTTTAACCTGGATTTAAAAATGTCTACATTTGGTGAAAGTTTAATCTCCACTGGCAGTTTGTTCCATTTGTTTGCAGCATAACAGCTAAATGCTGCTTCTCCATGTTTAGTCTGGACTCTGGTCTGGACTAGTTGACCAGAGTCTTTGGATCTAAGAGCTCTGCTAGGTTTATATTCTCTGAACATATCACAGATGTATTCTGGGCCTAAACCATTCTGGGATTTGTAAACAATCAGAAGGGTTTTTTAAATCTATTCTGTGACTGACTGGAAGCCAGTGTAAAGATTTCAAAACTGGTGTGATGTGTTCAGATCTCTTAGTCCTGGTTAAAACTCTAGCAGCAGCATTTTGGATGAGCTGCAGATGTTTAATGCTCTTTTTAGGAAGTCCTGTTAAAAGACCATTACAGTAATCCAGCCTACTGGAGATGAATGCATGGATGAGTTTCTCTTGGTCTTTCTTGGAGACTAAACTTTTAATTCTGTTGATGTTTCTGAGCTGGTAAAAAACTGTCTTAGTGACAGCTTTGATGTGGCTGCTGAAAGTCAGATCTGAGTCTATCAACACTCCAAGGTTACGAACTTTGTCGGTGATTTTAAGAGCCCGAGTCTCCAGGTGTTTGCCAATGCTGGCCCTCTTCTCTTTGCTACCAAACAGAGTAATCTCAGTTTTGTCTTCATTTAATTGTAGAAAATTCTCCTTCATCCAGGTGTTTATTTGCTCCAGACACTGACACAATAAGCCTATTGGACTGCAGTCATCTGGTGACAGAGACACATAAAGTTGTATATCATCTGCATAACTTTGATAACTAATGCTATAGTTCTGTAATATTTGACCCAAAGGGAACATATACAAGTTGAACAGAAGAGGTCCAAGGACTGGCCCCTGGGGGACTCCACAACTCATGGCCACTCGCTCAGATTCATAGCTGCCGATCGTAACAAAATAACTCCAGCCTTCTAAATAGGACCTGTACCAGTTAAGGACCGCTCCAGAAAGCCCAATCCAGTTTTCCAGCCTGTGCAACTGTGATCTACAGTGTCAAATGCAGCACTGAGATCCAACAGAACCAGGACTGATACTAGACCAGAATCAGTATTCTATCTATCTAATCACATATCATTTAACACTTTGACCAGAGCTGTTTCAGTGCTGTGATGAGGTCGGAAGCCGGACTGAAATTTATCAAGACTGTATATGCAAATAAATGTTACCTCTCATCAAAGTTACTGTGAGATTTTTCTCTTTGGCTTTGTTTTTCTAAACAATACTGTATCTATACTGTAAGACTTTGTTTTGATGTAAAGCTGCAGTAATTTGGATTGGGAGGTCATGGGGGTTATATTTTATTACCTTACACAGAGATTACAGAGAATATATTTGTAAACAATTGTCTATTCATGCATGTATTTTTTACAACCAGAAGTGCAAGTTTAAAGTTCCCTTTCTTTTCAGATCTGTGCTTCTGAGAGCTCCAGTATATTTGCTCTTTGTTGTTTGTTGATAAGCACACATAATATGGGTAGAATTAGAACTATTAAGTAGCTTTTAGACTATTTATTTATTTATGTAAAGCATTTTGACTCAAAACATTTCTGAAAACCGTAACATGATGCTTATTCACTCTGTGGTAAAAGGCCAAGTATCAAATATACACCCACCAGTCACTTTATTAGGTCCACGTGTTCAATTGATTGTTAACACAAATAATTTATCAGACAATCACGCGGCAGCAGCTCAGTACATTTCAGCATATGAACATGGTCAAGATGACTTGAATAAATTTTAAAGTGAGTATCAGAATGAGGAATATAGAGAATTTAACCTTCTAAAACCTGGGTTCCTTCAATCGGGGGACTTTGAGAATCGATGGTGCCAAACTGTGACTAAATGGCCATTTTTGAGGCCTCATCTAACCTTTACTAACCTCTCTAATTTTGTTCTGCTTCATTTGATCATAGCTGGCCTTTGAAGACATAATGTTTGCATTTTGTACTGATTTAATATAAGTTCAGATGAATATGAACATCCCTGGAGTGATGCATCATTTTTTGTAGGCAAGCCTGAAACATTTTGTGCTGTGTGCCACCTTTATTTATTAATTCTTTTCCTGATGCTGATAATTACACATTTTAACAAATCTCCCTTTGCTATGACTTCAAAAGTAGTCAAATAATCATTTTAGAGATACTCATTTCATTTTGGATGTGCAATTTTTCGAGCAGAGGCCTTTGAACGTGACAGGATTCTTGGTGCCTGATGAGCTGGTCTGACTATTTCAGAAAAAAGAGGAGAGTTGGCAGACTGGCTGAAGATGATAAAAAGACGACACTAACTCAAATAACCACCGGTTACAACCAAGGAATGGAGAATACCATCTCTGAGCATACAACATGTAGAACCTTGAGGGAGATGTCTATTGTCCAAAATTGGACAAAAGACTATTGGAGAAACGGTCTTGATTTTAGCTTGGGCATTTCGACGGTAGGGTGAGAATTTTGTGTATAAAATATGAAATCATGGATCCATCCTGCCTTGTATCAACAGTTCAGACTGCTGCTGATGTAAGGATTTAGGGGATATTTTCTTGGTGCAACGTACCAACGTGGCCTGGTTTAACCACCACAGCCTACCTGAGTATTGTTGCTGACTATGTCCATCCCTTTATGACCACAGTGGAGCATCTTCTGATGGCTTCTTTCAGCAGGACAATGCACCATGTCACAAAGCTCAAATCATCTCCAACTGCTTTCTAGAACATGACAATGAGTCCACTGGACTCCAATGGCCTCCACAGTCACCAGATCTCAATCCAGTAGAGCAGCTATGGGATGTGGTGGAATGGGAGATTCTTATCATGGATGTGCAGCAACTGTGTGATGCTGTCATGTCTCTCAAAATCTCTGAGGAATGTTTCCAACACCTCGTTAAACCCAGCCTTTCATTTCTAACTCTGAGCACACCTCCTACTGAAAGTCTACCCCTGTGAATTATGTGTAAACAGCAACGGCAGAAAAAGTCCAGAAAATTTTTTCCTTAGTCGCCATGGTTCCTTTTGTTTTATATTAGTCTCTTTGAAGACACCCTTCCTTTGATCCTGCTCTGACTGGTCAGTCCCAGTGAAAGACTACTGCTTACTGTGTGATGTTTGCTGGATCTGAAACTAATTAGAGTTTTGTGAATGTAGTTCATGTTAATGCCCTGAAAATTTGGAGGATGAACCTGGAGTCCATTGGGTGTGGTTAAACGACTTTGCAGGCCTTTTATGTGCACAAAAGGAAGCCATTTACTTTGGATTTCCCACATATAGAGAGAGCAAGGCTGAGCTTTTCCTTAATTTTCAGTCTACAAAGTATCTAATGGCTCGATGATAGACTGAGTGACCCTGCAGATTACATATACCCTTCAGCTAAAGCAATGAGATGAGAAAGAACCTATTTTCCAGACTATTTTTATTCATAAATTCTCAAATGCTGTTTTTTCATTTTATTATTATTATTATTATTATTATTATTATTATTATTATTATTTTCTTATAAAGCCCCAAACTATTTCCATATTAATGGTCTCTTTCTCTCCAGGTCTCTGGATAACTGTGATTAAATTTTCTCACTCTGGCCAATTGTTTTTGTCTAAGACAAGAAAAAAACTTCTCACTGAAATACAACCTATTTACTTTTGAATTCCAACATATGGAGAGAACAAGGGTGAGCTTTACCTTCATTTTCAGTCAATAAAGTAGGTTAAAAACATATTCTCTTAACTACTGCACTGATTTGCTACATTGTTCAACAAAAAAGTCAAAAGAAAGAGGCCACAGTGACTCACTGTGAAAAGGGGGTTTTATTAGCAACCGAAATCCATTCATCACGTCTATTCTTAGCTGATAGCTCAGGAGGTTATCAAAGGGAGTGTCTCACTCAGGATTACGAACACCCCCCTCCCATCTAATCTCCTCTCACTTAATTACACTCCTGTATTCCTGAAACATATAATTCCACCAAATGTAATGTCACAGTGATTGCTCTCATCAGTCTTGATATTGAAATGAGCTGAGATAAGGTGCACAAACTAGGTAGTGGAGCTTAAAATAGGATTGTGTAGTATGTAATTACACAATTCACCGTGCAATAATATAGACTGTTGTTTCATGTTATAGCAAGTTGTTCACTGTTGCCTAGTAACCCCAAGACAGTATCTGGGGTTTCCTGTGGACGTTTTCCACAAACTGCCCGATCGACGATGTCTACGAATGCGGTGTCTCTGAAGCTGCCAGAATTCTGGGAGTCGTCTGCCTCGGCGTGGTTTGCCCAGGCTGAAGCACAGTTTGCCTTGGGTGACATTACTGTGGACGCCACCAAGTACTACTATGTTGTCGCAGCACTCAGCAGTGCTACAGCCACGAGATTGGTCAGTCTTTTAAAGGACCCACCGGCGGACAATAAGTATGCTGCAATCAAAGCTCACCTGCTCAAGACTTTTGAACTCTCCGATGCCGAGCGGGCCAGTTGTCTATTCTCGTTGCAAGGTCTGGGTGACAGTAAACCCTCCGAGCTCATGGACAGGATGTTGGATCTCTTGGGGGACCATGCACCCGATTTCCTCTTTGTCCAACTCTTTCTGAGACAGCTGCCTTCCCCGGTACGAGCCGCTTTGGCTAACACCAGCATCACTGGGACTTCATTACTACCAAGGTGGCAGTCCCCATCTTGGGCGCAGACTTTCTGTGTGAGTATGGCCTGCTGGTAGATGTCAAGAACCATCGTTTGGTTCACGCCACCGCCTTCTCTTCTTTTGACTGCGTCTTGAGTGCTGTAGACTCTTTCAGACTTTCAGCGGTGCTCCCGCAGGCTGACGTGTTCCATCACCTGCTAGTTAGATTTCCGGCACTTACGCAGCATACCTTCTCATCCACCTCTCCCAAACACAGAGTGAAGCATTACATTACCACCACCAGTCCACGCCCGTGCGAGGCGCCTGGACCCAGCTAAGCTAGCCATTGCAAAAGCTGAATTTGGCAGCATGGAGTGCCTTGGTATTATCCGCCGCTCAAACAGCTCTTGGTCTTCACCTCGCCACATGGTTCCTAAGCCCGGTGGTGGGTGGCGCCTATGCAGTGATTACCGCCGGTTGAATGAGGCTACAACACCTGACCGCTACCCGATGCCTCACATCCAAGACTTTTCGTCGCACCTGGCTGATAAAGTAATTTTTTCCAAGGTGGACCTCGTCCGTGGTTATCACCAGGTCCCAGTACACCCTTCAGATGTCTCCAAAACAGCAGTGATTACCCCTTTCGGACTGTTTGAGTTTTTGAGAATGCCGTTTGGCCTTAAAAATGTGGCCCAGTCTTTCCAGCGTCTTACGGACTCTGTTCTGCGTGACCTTTTCGTGTACCTGGACGACATTTTGGTGGCCAGTACATCAGTTGCCGAACACCTGTCACACCTGCAAACCCTCTTTGACCGTCTCAACCAACACGGACTGATCGTCAACCCAGCCAAATGTCAGTTTGGGTTAACTACCATTGACTTCTTAGGTCACCGGATCACCAAGGATGGGGTTGTCCCGCTCCCATCTAAGGTACAAGCGTGCTGGATTTCCCACGCCCGGCTACGGTGCGGTCCCTTCAGGAGTTCCTGGGTATGGTGAACTTTTATCACTGTTTCATTCCCAAAGCTGCAGCTCTCATGCGACCACTACATGAGGTTTTGAAGGGCAGGTCCCCCAAGCAGTTGGTGGACTGGACCACTGAGAGGATGGCCGCTTTCACTGATGCCAAAACTGCTTTGGCCAATGCTACGATGCTCGCTCATCCATCACCCGAGGCCCCCATCGTAATCACTACGGATGCCTCGGACTATGCGGTGGGTGCTGTACATGAGCAGTGGGTGGCCAGCGCTTGGCAACCCCTAGCTTTCTTCAGCCGGCAGCTTCGCCCTAATGAACGCAAATACAGCACTTTCCACCGGGAGCTGCTTGCACTGCGCCTCGCTGTCCGACATTTCCATTCGTTGCTGGAGGGCCGGCGGTTTACTGCTTTTGTCAAACACAAGCCCCTCACTTTTGCTATGGCTAAGGCGTCTGAACCTTGGTCTGCCCGACAGCAACGGCAACTGTCCTACATCTCAGAGTTCACCACGGACATACAACATGTTTCGGGCAAGACTAACATTGTCGCAGACTGCCTCTCCCGCACTTTGGCTGGGGTCGTCCACCTGGGGCTCGATTATGCTCGCATGGCAGCCGATCAAACCTCCGACCCAATGGTCCAGTCGCTCAGGACCGAGGCTACTAGCCTTCAGCTGAAGGATGTCCCCTTTGGTGAGGGCAGCTTCACGCTGTTGTGCGATGTTTCCACCGGTTGTCCAAGGCCCATTGTACCTACCACCTGGAGACGCCGTGTGTTTGATGCGGTACCTACCTCTTGGGTCGGTCCCTGCTACCGCACGCGCTGGACACGACGATTGGTCGAATGGGGCGCTCGGCTGGAGTCAGGGGCCGCTCTTTGAGGTTACGCTGCAGCCAAGACAGCTTCGAATACAGCCGCGAACAGAGCAGCTGTAGGAAGGAGCGCCGGACCTGGGAGAGGATGAGAAGGATGAGAGGAAGATGGACAAGATAAAAGAAAATTTTTTTTTTTAACACAAGGATTAAATTGCCACCCTTTTGTTCTCATTTGTTCTCATTATATCCTCCAAGCCAGCTAGTTAAGACTAGTTTAAGGGACAGATATACTCCTACACCGCACATAAAGAAAAAAAAAAATTCATATATCCTCTGAACATGTGTCAAATCATTGTTTCCTACAAACCTTTCTGCTCATGAAGATGTAGATGAGGGGGTTGTATGCTGTGCTGGACTTGGCAAAGAATGAGGGGATTATGGCCACTGTGGGTGACACCATACTTTTCTTGCCGAAAGCCTCCATCATGGACACAATCGCGTAGGGGGTCCAACACACCAGGAAGCAGGATATCATCATGAGAAACATTGCTGCAACCTTCTTCTCATAACGCAAGATCTTGATGATCTGAACCGTCTGGAGGTCTTGTATGGAGCGCAACTACAAGAGAAAGAAGAGAGAAGAGAAAATTAATCTAGCCATAAGAGTAAAGAAAGCTTTCTCACATAAATGCAAGAAATGAATTTTTCTTGGCAGATTTTGATTTGATTTTTGCTGCATAAGCTTTTTCTGCTCATATCATGAGCCAAAATCTGGCTCATGAGAATCTAAATGAGTCATCTGATGTTAATGGACAATAGATCTAAAAACCATCCAATTCTAATTTCTTGAAGTTTCTGCAGTTCAAGGACTTTTTGCATGAAAATAAAAGCCTGCGAGGCTCAGCATTGGACAAATATTGTGGTTGACAAGCAGTAATATGGTGTAGAAGAATTTGTAGCAGCTGTTGTGTTTAAAGAAGTTGAAGTTAAAATGAGTTTTTCTGTTCTGATCAATAGAAAGAAAAATCTCTTTCAGCCCTAAGATTTCACTCATAAGGATGAAAAATAAAAAAAAAGTCCTTACTAGGTTTTAAACTGCTTTTAAAAAACTTTTTATATTGTTAATAAATTGTTAAACTCTGCACAAAAACATGCATTTCTCTTTCAAAACTGCTTTAAATCATGAACAAAAGAAGCTTTAGCTAAAGAAGGAAGAAGAATCTGTGATCTCTGTAATCTTGTATTCTGGCATTGGCTCCAGCAACGTCATGTGATTAACCTTCTCTAGTGTGTGTGTGTGTGTGGTCTGCATCACGACTGGTCCCTGATGCTGCCCCTGACAGTCCCAATCCAACTCTGAATTTCAGCTGTCATTCAGGATTGCTTTGCTTAGGATGAAGCAGGTTGGACCTGGACTTTTGTTGATTTGTCCATTTTAGTCCTTCACGCTGTGTTATAGTGGCTTTTCTTTTCCCCTCGAGTGACTGCTTGGAACATCTTGATAATAACTCAAAGCTGATCGAAAAAAAAAAAAAAAAATGACAGTGGCTCGATGATAGACCGAGTGACCCTGCGGATTAAATATACCCTTCAGCTAAAGCAATAAGATGATAAAGATGGTGTGAGTCCTTCCAGGCTTCTGCAACGTTCAGGGAGTTTTCCCTGAGCTCCAAGCTCTGATGAAGTAGAAGCTCATACTTCCAGGAAGATTGTGAATATTTAAGAGAGACAAATGATGCAGAGACAAACATGTGGGTCATACTTTTTTCATTCACACATTTGCTTGCATACTGAAGCCATTTGCTTGATATAGACAATAACTTCTAAAGAAGTTAACACAATAAACTTCTAAAGAAGATCCTCTGTGTTTGTTTTAGAGTGATCGGTGTGAACACACTGTTCTTAACTGTCCTCTACTCCATTTTCTATCACCAGTGTAAGTACAAGAAAGAAAAGATCTTTTAAATGATTGCTTTTGAAGAATAAGCACTGAGGGCAGAGAGAAGCATTTTGATATATATATGTATATATATATATATATATATATATATATATACTCACACAGTTCTGATCAGTATATCATCAAACGGTACAGTTTTGCGGTCACCCGGATTATCTGGCCATACACACACAACATGACACACCAGACGTATGAGATGATGTCACAGCAACGTGGGTACTTTGCGCTATGTGCAAGTCTCTGCCCAGGAGTTGCCTTCCTGTCTCGCTGCTCTATGGATTATGACAATAAAGAGTTTTGAAGTTGAAGATGGTACTTCTTAAAGTTCATTTTATAAATAGGACCCTTCTTTATAATGTTGGCAACAGAGAACATTTTAGAAAGACAACAGTATGTCGAGTCATGAGGAAAAGTCTTCTCACATGTTTGAAATCATAATTCTATAAATGTGTGACGGGTATAAAATCTACTGCCCGGCTCTCTGGTTCTCAGCAGATGGTGTCTTCTCACCATCCTCTTCCTCCTTCTGTGATTAAGGAGATTAGTCTTAGTCTATATGTATAAAAAATCAGGATATTAGGTGAGAGGACATACTGTATGAGTAAAAACAGCATTTGTTGGGGGTTTAAATGGCTAGATATGGAAATAGCCACTTTAAATGTATTTTGTTTATTGAGCGTGAAATAAAAGAAAAAGTCCAATCATGGTCTAGTACAATATAAAAATGCATTTATACAAAATAATTTTCACTTGCCTACATGTGTCTTTTCCCCAGTTAGACTAAACCTACAGTACAAACTAAGATTTTATTTTATCCACCAACATTTTAACCCACATGCTGCTTTAATGAAGTTTAATATTCAGTCAGCGGAGTCAGTTCCACCTTCCACACTGACTCAGGTAGCAGTTTTCTCCCATGATGCTTCTCTCTCCTTAACAGCAGCAGTAGTGTTCCCTTCTTTATGAAATACCTCTTCTTCCCATATGCTTCAATAAGAACCTCTCGTTGCAATCGGGTAAATAAACAGCTCTTTGTCAGGGGTTGCCATGGTGAATCCTGGTATCGTTGCTCTTTTGGTGATGACTTTTTGTTGGGGTTCAGAGTTGATTGAGAATAGTTGAAAAACTATTTATCTTTGACAAATAAAGATGTATGGATGCATATAAACATGTGTTATTCATTTAAGATATCAAGGCAGCAGAACAGCCCTTTGAATGTCGAAAAGAAAAGGTCCCTGCATTTAAGACATGACTCTTTTAAAATAGTAAGCTTAAATATGCTGTTTGAAGTGTTTAGAGTGTTTCAACTGAGGAATTCTCTTATCACACAGTTTAAATGGCTAAAGGCATGCTTTTCTTCTTCTTCATATTAAATTCACTTTTTAATTCAAACAAGCTGTCTATAATCAAGGAGCCAAATCCCTGGATATTCAACCTGAAGTCCGGCTTTTACGTAATTCAATGGTCAAATCTGTGGAAATTTCCTCAGGCTAAACTTGACAAAATAATTCTGATATGATCAAACAAGCCCCTTGTAGAACTGATCATCAGCCCTCTCTCTGTACTGTGACTGTGCTCCTGGGAACCAGTGATAATGGGAAAACAGTTTGCCAAGTTTGAGTCACTGATGGCCACGATTGAGAGCCCTGGGAGGTCTTGAGTTATCTCAGATCTGGGCATTAAACACTTCACTCATCTATTTAGTGATTCCTGGCTTCAGGTTTTCTGAGCTGTGACTGGCTATGAGTTTATTGATCACTTCAACCCACTCTAGAAGGAAAAACACCTTTTTAAGTAGGCATCTATCTTTCCAGACATGGAGTGAATAAATTTGCACCTAGTTAGTGGAAATCATCATTTATTAAACGTGAACTGACACATTCCCCCACAGTTCCATTTGCAGGATGATTTTTCCAGAACCTTAAGGGTCCTGCTAATCTTTCCACACATTATTAATTTTTTTACTTAAGTTTGAAAGCACAAATGCTTAAATTTTTTTCATAACCATCCAGTATTATTGGCATTTGCTGCATACTAGATCCTATTATATAATCCTTTCCTCAACCTGACGATAGTAATGGTCCGGACTCCGATGCTCTTAGTTTTCCTGATTTAGTGTTCACCACATTGCCTGATAATATCCTCTGCTCTTGTGATCTGTCTCAGACTAACTATATTAAAGTGGAGGAAAGATTTAGGATGGATTTATGTTAATATTCTGAGTTTACTCTACCAGCAGAAGCAGGAGCAATTGTCTCTCAAGTAGCTCCATAACATGGCTCAAGAGTTGTCTACATGAATTACAGGTAGCCCTGAGGGACTTAATCGCTTTGTTTATGAGAGAACCAGTGTTACTGCGTCTGTTAATGTTAAACCTTGTTCCTCTACTTCTGCGTCTATCCATGATGTTTATGTGCTTAGATATTGTGAGCATATTGTATTAAAAGTATATTTTTGTTACATGACTTAATCTAGCGTTAGTACAATAGCATTATTAAGATGCAGTTTTAAACTGCACTACTTAATCTACCACAACACAATAATAAAACGAAAAAATAACAAATAAAAAATACAAAAAATAAAAAATACAACAATAATTTACAACCTCCAAATTGTACTCGACCATCTAAGACTTGTAGTGAATGCTAGAACCAGTGGTGACAAATCCAGTCAGTTTGATTTTCTAGTTTTTACATGCACTATTTGTTTAGCTGCAATTAAATGTTGCCTTTATCTTGTGTTTTAATATTTCTGTTGTGATTTGTGTGGGCCAATTTTTATGATTCTTAAGAATGAATAATACTCATATTTATATGCGCTTTCGTAGTCTTACCACTAGATGGCGATATAATGCTTTACTTGTTTATCTAAATGCTTTTCATATTTAATATTACCTGTTAGGAAAGGTAGGACCAGAAATCTGTTACAAAAGTTATTTTTACTAGTTTTTTTTGTGATAAGATGACAAACAACATTTAATATAATGATCATTGATTCTCACATGCTTTGAATGAACTGCTGAGAAAACCTCAGGGACTTTGAAAACAATCATTAAACAAAAATCCAACAAGAAAGTTGAGATTTTCAGTTAACAAAAGAGTACATTCTTTTTATTTCATCCAAATAAGTTGTCTCAGTGTCATATGTTATGAGATTTTGGCTTTTTGACACCAGAGCGAACTATCCAATGCTGCTCAGAACGCCCTGTGTTATTTATTGTTCCTGTTTGCATTGAAAGAGGAACTGATTATGAAAGTAACATTCATGAGATACCAGTAGGATCCATTCTGCTCCTCCTCTTTTAAATCTTAGCTCAACTGTTCTGTAACTGACTTTGAACCGGACAGTGCGAGGGTCAGAGCGCCAGAGAAACCTGAACAACATGGAAGAAACAGGAGGCAGACGGGCCGAGAAGAAAGTAGTTGCTGTGGTAGGCGGTGGTTTGGTAAGAACAGAAAATGAAAGTAAATTATTAATTCACTCCACGTGATGTCTTTTTATCTCATAGCTGCAAATGTGGTTACCATTTTCTTTTCTTTTCTTGTTTAGTTTGTTTTGTTTGCCATGGCAACCTGCTTCTTATTCAGGGATTAGTTTAACAAAGCAATATTCTTACACAGTCTGGTGAAAGAAGTATTTACATTAAAGTTCTGAGGATGAGTTCTCACACTGGAGCTTAATATTGTGCAACCACGAAATATTAGTGTAGCTATGTGAATGTGGTGATTTTGAATGTGTTTCTCTTTAATTCATAGGTTGGGTCACTTAATGCTTGTTTCTTTGCCAAAAGAGGCTTTGATGTGGAGGTCTTTGAAAGCAGGGAAGGTAGTATTCAAAGCTCTTTTCAGATTCTACTTTTCAAACCAAACAAAGCTGACATGTCTGTCTTCGAGAAATGGACTCACTTGTCAACTGCAATATTCCTGAATAGTATATAAAACTTTTAACGTAAATCTCTCCAGACCAAAAATTAATTGTGTGTGTTTTATCGGGCAGATATCCGGAAAGCCAAAATTGTGAAGGGGAGAAGCATCAACCTGGCCTTGTCTCACCGAGGCCGACAAGCTCTAAAACATGTTGGAATGGAGGAGAAGGTTTGCAGATTGAATGGATTTACTGTTAATAGGGTGGAGATTAGATAAGCTAGACCAGAGGGGCATTGTCCTTTCTAGCTTGTTTGTTGTGCTGAATAATGCATGTGGACAGAAATTGTAGATCATCCATTTTTCCTGGTATTGTTTAAAGTTAGTTACAACAAATATAGATAAATTCATATGAAAGCATTTTGTCTAGCAGATTTCTAACAATAAAATCTTAACTACATGACCATGCCTTAGGGAATCCACCACCCTGCTTTTTTCGGTTCCAGCCCAAGTTAAATTATTTTACAAGTTAGGTCAGCAGTTATTCCACATTTGCTGCCCTGGGTTTGTTAAGCAGGCCTTGGGGCTCTGCATCAGCCCTTTTCTTCACACTTGCATGACTTTTCAGCATGAGAAAATAAGGCCTGCTTTGCCAGGTTTGCATCAATGATCTCAAGGCCAGATGCATAAAAGCAGTGATAAGCAATCACAGCGCTTACTGCCTGTCTGTAGCGTGATGTCTTCTTTTCACTTTTTTTTTCAGCAAACACACTAATGTACCACTGCAAACCATATTATACAGATATATTCTAAATGACTGTACCTGTCTGTTTTAATATTTATAATGATCTATTTTTGTCTCAGATTGTCTCTCAGGGAATCCCAATGCATGCAAGAATGATCCATTCACTGAGTGGGAAACAGTCCCCAATCCCTTATGGCAAGAAAGGCCAGGTAACTTTCTCTTTGTGACATTTACTCTCCCTGCCAGCTGCAGAACTGCAGCCATTTTCTTGCTTCAAGCTACAGACATTTTGTGTAATTCTTCAAGTTTCTGTATTGTTTCTAAAACAAAGCCAACCAGTCTTGATAACACAGATTATTAACAAAAAAGTACATTTAAATTCTGACATAACACTGTAAAAACCAGCTGATCGCTATATATGTTGTCAATGATTGCTAATCAACAGCATTGACCATATTTCTTTCTACATTATTTGTTGCTGGGGGGGGGGGGGGGGGGGGGGGGGGGGGGGGGGGGGGGGGGGGGGGGGGGAGAGAGATTACATCTATGTTACAAGTATCTGTCTGTAAGCAAACATGCTGTAAGAATTGCATCATGCATACAAACACTGTCTTCAGATAAAATATTCATTCTGGTGTTTGCTAGACCTTGTATGTGTTTGACAGCAAGTCTGGGTTTTCTGCAGTCCAACTGTCACATAAATTATCTGGTGGTTAAGCTAAACAGCGGTTGGGATTACATTTTAAAATGTGGTTTTCTATGTGATGTCTTGTCTTAAAATCATTGTGATTATCCTGCTGCCTGTTGTGCTATGGCTCTTAATCTCATTAGGGGGTCCTTCAATGGTTTAATAAAACAAAAATATTAAAGTTGCGTAACATTTCACATCATAAACATAGGGAGAGAATTTGAACCCCAGAACCTTCCTGTCCCAGTTTTAAATTAATACACTCACAGTTCTGATTGAGAAATTGTGGCAAATTACAAATTGTTCTGCTTTCAGTACATCTTGTCTGTCGACCGTGCCAACCTGAACAAACAGCTACTAACAGGTAAGAAAGTTTAATAAGTCAGCAAAAAGAACTACAGCTCTGACTTTTCTTTCAGACCTTTCAGTAAATCTAATGGCAGTCTGTGTATATACATGATACAGAAACTGGATAATTGCTAATTCACTTTTGAATTTACTTCTGTGAAGAAGCCAGCATTCAGTGATGGCAAATTATAAAACATTTTTCTGCCCTTTACATGCAGCATACACTCAATAGCTGCAGAACTATGTCCTGCAGTTTAATGCTGTACACTGATATCATAAAACAGAATGCTCCCAAACAACATTAAATGATAAGACTGCAGTCTGTGCCATGATCTGTGAATTCAGGATGTAAACTGATTCAAGCATTGAAACTCTAAAAGTGTGAACTGCATTTTGCCAAAACGTCTCACAGCAGATTCTGCATTCATGTAGTGGATTTGAAGATGACTGCAGATAGGAGTGCAGTCTTCAAGCATTTTATGAAGCTGTTCCAGAAAGAGTGATAATCAGTTGAAAAGCTGAAAGAGTTCAACTTCCATCTAGTTCTTTTTATTCTTGTCAGTACTTCATATTTCACACTGCATTTTCATTTACTAAAAATATCCCACTGAATTAAATCAGTTAAAAAAAAGCACAAGTCATGTCTATCAGCACAAAATAATGATTTCATTTAGTGTAGTAACTGTTTCACTCGTAAGTATGAGGCCATGATGGTAGTTCTGAGGATTAAAACTTTGAGACTTACAGGCCAAAACAGGCTTTACAACAAAGTTCAGGGGGGCGACCTGGAGGCCGAGCAGACAGCAGGGTCAGTTCAGGAGGCCGGCCTGGGGACTGGACAGACCGGGGCAGAGTCTCCGGTGGTCGACCAGGAGGTCGAGAAGACTTGGGCCGGACCTCTGGGGGACGACCCGGAGGACGCGCAGACAACAGGGTTTCTGGCGGACGGGCAGGCTGGATCTCCGGAGGCTGAGCAGACGGATTCTCTGCAGGTTGAGCGGACGGATCTCCTGCAGGCTGAATCTCTAGAAGGTGGACTGACTGGGACTGACTTTCCGGAGAGCTAAACAGGCACCATAACGCAATGAGCCCTGGAACCAGAGAACATAGCATATCAATTGTCAAATTGTCAACCTCAGGCAGCGAAGTAGGAGCGATCTCCTCTGCGCCGGGGACCAGAAGAGGAAGAGGAGCATCTAGACCAGGGACCTCCTCAAGAACAGGGACCAGAAGAGGGAGAGGAGCGTCTAGACCAGGGACAGGGACCAGAAGAGAGGCGTCACCACCGTTGACCCCATCAGGGACAGGAACCAGAAGAGAGGCGTCACCACCGTTGACCCCCTCAGGGACAGGAAACAGAAGAGAGGCGTCACAACCTTTGACCCCCTCAGGAACAGGGACCAGAAGAGAGGCCTCGGAGGCCAGGACCTCGGAGCTGGCGTCGGACGCTGAACAACTGGAGTAGACCTGGGAGCCGGCGTGGGGTGCTGAGGCACTGGAGCTGGAGGTGACACTAGAGACGTGGGCCTGGGAGCTGGTGTGGGGTGCTGAGGCACTGGAGCAGGTGGCGAACCCGGAGACGTGGATGTCGGTGCTGGTGGCGGCACAGGAAACCAGGAGGATTTCCCCAAACCCTGCGACTTCCTTCTCGAGCGTCTTCTCTGTTTAGGTGGCTTTAGAGGAGTGCTCCAGTGGACACCCTCGGAGGTTGCATGAAGGGCGTCAAACGGGTCCCCGTTAATGGCTGCCAAATGAGTACACACAGGGGCATGCCATCTGGACCATCTGGGTGGAGGTGTCCTAAAAGCCAATCTGGTTCCCATGAAACACGACTGCTGGGAATAATCCAGTGGCTCTGGCTCTGGATCCAACCCACGGAGCCATCCCACCAGTTCACTGGAGGTAATGCTCACGGGAGGGCTCCACTCCCTGTGCCTCAACGGTCTCCTCCTCTGGGACCTTTTGGGAGGGAACTCCGGGAGCGGAGGATCTAGGTCCACACTGGTCGGAGAGCACTTAGCGGCCTCTCGGCTAAGATACTCAAAAAGGGTAATCCTACCACCTGCTGGGTCCATTTCTGGTCAGATCCTACTGTCATGGTCTGCGGTGGAGGTGAGGACCCAATTGCAGGCAGTCAGGGCAGGAGGCAGAACTCGGTGCAAGTAACAAGGTTTATTCTCTCAAAAGTCAGGACAGGGAACAAAACACGACAGGGATAAACTAACTATGTAACTATGTACCTCATATGACCACATAAAAGAACGTACAAGGATCTGACCAGGAGTGACTGAAAACCAAGGACATATATACACGGGGGGAGTAATGGGGAACAGGTGAAGTGGATGAGTAATTAAACCAGGTGTTCTAATGAGGCAGAAACAGATACCACAGAGCACACAAGGGAAAAACTAACTTAACATGACAAAACCAAAACCCCAAACCATGATTTTAAAGCAGAAACTAATGACAAAAACCAGAACTATAACCCAAAACTATAACTAGAAAACGAACATGACCCACACACAGGCTCATCCTCAATCTCCTCAAGCCCCAAGTGCAACAGGCCCAGGGCCCCCTACAGTTTGCCTATCGCGCAGGTGTGGGTGTGGAGGATGCTATTCTCTACCTCCTACACTGTGTCCAAGTTCATCTGGATAAGGGGAGGGGCACAGTGAGGATCCTCTTCTTGGATTTTTCAAGTGCCTTCAACACAATCCAGCCCCTGATGCTTCTGGACAAACTGAGGAAGATGCAGGTGGACCCCTGCTTGGTGTCCTGGATTGGTAACTACCTCACAGAGAGACCGCAGTATGTCAGGCTAAAGGACACCACATCTGACACTGTTATTAGCAGCACATGAGCAGCACAGAAGCACCCCAGGGGACGGTGCTGGCCCCCCCCCTCCTCACACTCTACACTTCTGTTACAACTCAGAACTGTGTCACATCCAGAAGTTTGCAGATGACACAGCCATCGTGGGGTGTATCAGGGATGATGGAGAGGACGAGTACAGGAATCTGGTCAGTGACTTTGTCACCTGGAGTCAGATGAACCATCTCCAGCTTAACACCTCAAAGACTAAGGAGCTGGTTATTGACTTCAGGAAGTCCAGCCCACAACCACGTCCAGTGACCATCAGGGACGACAAGGTGGAGATTGTAGACAACTACAGGTACCTCGGGTTGTGGCTGGATAACAAGCTGGACTGGACATGCTGTACAGATCACCTGTATAAGAAGGGCCAAAGCCGTCTGTACTTCCTGCGAAGATTGGGATCTTTTAACATCTGCAGGAAATTCCTGTGGATGTTCAATCAGTCTGTGGTGGCTAGCACGCTTTTTTATGCTGTTGTCTGCTGGGGGGGTAACATGACAAAAAGGTGTGCTAACAGGCTAGAAAAACTCATCAGGCGGGCGGGCTCTGTGGTTGGCATGAAGCTGGACTCCCTGGTGACAGTGGCAGAGAGGAGAACACTAAAAAAAACTACTGGCTATTGTGAATGATGCCAGTCACCCTCTGCACACTGTCATCAGTGCACAGAGAAGCCTGACCAGTAACAGGCTGCTCCTCCCCAAGAGTAGGACCAACCGGCTCAGAGACTCCTTTGTCCCCCGAGCCATCAAACTGTACAACTCTGCATTAGGCAGGAGGGGGAGAAGGAGGGGGGAGAGGGAGGTGTGCAGTCCGCCTGATACAACACATGCACAATAACCCATACAAACAGTTGCAATAACTTATACGTGCAACAGTGAACTGGGAATCTGTACCACCTCTACTGTGTGCAATGCTTGTTTATATTGTTTTATTTAACTTATCTTATTGTTATTATTGTTAAATTTATTGCATTCTGTTTGCCTCTATTTTGCTTTGTACCTGTATATATTGTGTCTTGTGCTTGTCCTGCTTTGCTGTTGGTGTTGTATTGCTGCTGGTACCCAAATTTCCCTGAGGACTCTCCGAAGGGATTAAAAAAGTATTTCTATTTTATTCTATTCTATTCTATTCTATTCTATTCTATTCTATTCTATTCTATTCTATTCTATTCTATGATCGTGACACTTCAGCTGAAAAAACTACAGTAACTACCTGTGTTTTATGTTAGTAACCAGCCCAGTGAGTATTTTTAAGTTGATAAACTAAAGAAATTGTCATAAGGAAAATACAGATTAGTGAGGAGCCTCATACTGCTTATGATGGAGAAGAAGATGGTACATTTTTGGAGTAGTCACAGCAGTACCTTCAAAGTACTCACACCGGTACTTGACAGAGGAAAGCACAGTTTCTTATCTTAAATTAACATATACAAATGTTTTCATTGCAATGTCCTGGTAGCTCCTTGCTGGAAGCTCATATAATCGCATATTAATGACATTTTTAATTGAATATCTAATGCGTTTAAATCGTGTTTGCCTGTAGACATCTTTTTGCTTACCAGTGAAACATACCCTCTTACTGTCATGTTCAGTCCTTCCGTCAATTTACAGTTCGTATATAAATATGTGTTCTCAGTATTTTATATGTTTAAAGGTTGCACAAAACTTTAATTCAAAGGAAGTTCCCTCCTGTCACTTGTCCTAATTTAGACTGTTTTCTAGCAAGCAGAGCTCCATCTTCTGCAGATGCTCCCTGTGTGTAAGCTTCTTGGCAGACTTTAAAGGGCCTAAGTGCATCAGGCAACATCAGGGAATGTGCTAGTTTTTTAGCTAGAAGGATTTTGCCTAATATTTAATGAGAAGCCTCAGTGTAGGTTTGGAGATAATGTGACAGCATGGCTCTGACTTTAATTAGATTGCCTGGACGTGCTGAAAGAGAGGCTGATTGTCATCGCTCTTATCAGGGCCAATCCAGGCTCCAACAGTAAACACTGAAATAAAGAGATTTTTGCAGTGTGACATCCCAAACATTGCTGTTCACAGAAGCAGCTACACTGACAGCTGTGTGATGTTATTCAGGAGATTCATGCTGATCAGCACAAGGTTGCTTCCTCTTGACTTTCTGTTAACACACTGAGTTATTACTCCATTTTATTAGCTTTATTCATGTTTCTTGAATATTTTAGTGAGATGTTTGTCTTATAAAAAGCGCTGGTGTTGCGTCATGCCAGCATCTGTGATATAATCTCTTTTTGTTATATCTCTCAAAGAGGCAGAGAAGTATTCAAACACAAAGCTGAACTTCGATCACAAACTGCAGAACTGGAACCCTGAAACAGGGCTAATGACCTTTGTCAGGTAAATAGTTACAGCTCTTACATATGTGCACCTAAACACACACAGGCTTAATAGAGAGGGGGAGCTGCTCATTTGGATTCTTTGGATTTATTGATCATGTTTCCTGTTCACTGTTGCGTGAAAAGAAACGTGGACTCGTGCATGTTAACTGCCTAGGGTCGGGGAAGGTGATAAACATGTTGTCTTTGAAGCTGCTGTGGGTGACTCTTAGTTACTTTATAATTGGCTGTCCTTAAATGTGACACACAATTTACAATCCAATTAACACAAAAACACCTCCAGGTCTTTTTGACTGTGGGGATTAGTGTACTTAGTTAATCACAGCATGCTTGAGCATTAACTCTGCTAAATTTGTTTTGAGTTCTCAAATTGAATTCAGTCTTATCTAAAATGTTAAATTATCCAGTTGATGCCCACGTTTGAATTTCTATTCAATTACATATTTACATGTTTAATAGTAACGAGGTAACATTTGGATTATATTGAATCTCTGCGGTTATGATTACAATAAACAAACTAAATCTTTAATGCACTTTAATTAAATATGGTTTTATGTGAGGGCTCCAAAACTCCTCCTGTGGTGCACCTTACACATCCAGGCTGCATCTCTTACCCTTTTCCTGTGTTTGAACAGTGGAAGCTCATATTTGCTGTATTATGTCCAGTTTGCACAACGTACTGATTGACATCTTCTCCAGTAGCTGTTACTTATTAGGAAATTCACAGATCACCATTAGCATGAACTAGATACCTCAATTCCTTAAATGGTACAATAATCTGCTTTAATGTTGTAAATCGAATAACATGCTAATGAGGAAATTTGAAATGAACATCCTAAGATGCAGGTAAAAGCATATAACAAATGGGCTGCCGTTCCTTGTGATGCTGTAATCAGGAAACCAGATATCATCAGATTTACTATGCACAAGCCAATTAAGAGATTCATGAGTTGTTGAGCACATTAAGTATTTCCATACACCTGCAACTTCTATGATGAAAGAAAGCTGTCATTGACAATAATAAATCCATTTACTAAATGTGTTAAACTGGTATTGAAGCACCAATCATTTTTAATTACCTGTTGCCTGTACACATCCGTTTGGAGGTGGAGCATGGATAATGAAGAGATGCTGCGGATGTGCAGGAACAATAAGCAGATGTATGTCAGGTTTAGACCAGTTTTTTAGGAATTACATTTAACAAATACAGCTACAGGTATACATGCTCAGAACTTGATGGGCGGACTTACAGATACATTTTTCTGTCATGATATTAGCAGCAGAGTGACCCTACAGACGGCATTCTGAGTGTCTCATTTGCATTCTTTGGATTGAGATCACCATCAAATGTTGATCACCCAATATTGTGGTTTATGATAGAAAATACTTTCTATTTTTTTTTATTTGGTAACAGTATTTTATTTTTGTAAATTTATTAGATATCAGTTAAACTACGGTAGGCATAAGCAGAAGAAACTACAGTCTTTAGTATGTTAGTATAAGTTAAGAACATGTATACGAAGAGTACTCTCTTGCTCCAGTATGCAAAAAATGCCAGTTAAGGGAACTTAGGGATGAAAAGAAATTGGATAATCAGTACAAAACCACCATATGAACATGCTCATATTTCATTTAGAGAACTGCTGTGTATGAGCAATATAGCCTCACAGAGCTGCTAGCATAATGCTAGACTACAGATGGAACAAAAATAGAATATAGAAAAGTACTGTATAGAGTTTTGCCTCCATCCTTATTAATCAGAAATAAAAATTGGTTTACATCATCCTTTTTTACTTAGAAAAGTTTTGGGAAATGACTTTGAGGCATGCATGTGGTCAAATAAGAAGTTGCATTTACCTAAATGCTAGTGAAAGGCGCAATAATGCCTCCAGTATCCTTGGATGTCCTGAACTATTGTCTGTATTTGAAAAGGAAATAATGCCATCCCACAAATATTTTTATGTAATTTGTTTTAGTAATATAATTGACAATTCCAATATACAAAGTCACAGTGGCATTTTTGACTGTTTAAGACATCCAACTATCAGCAAGGCGTTTGGAGGCAAGCCTTGCTGCCGATTCAACATCATTTTTGTGATTTTGATGGAACAATTTCTGTTATAAAATCAGATTTTCATAATACATTTATCCTTTTTTAAACATCTTTTTCTCTGCCATAAAGCTCTGCCATTACTTGTAAGAGTAATGTAAGAATAGTTTCTGTGTTTTTGTTTTGTACACATCGTTGCTGCCCTTTCTGACACACATTGTGTAATCTGATATATTACTATCCATTGGGGGAAGAATAATTAAATGAATTTCAATAAATTACTCACAGTAACATTACTCATTGATGTCTAGATAATTTTTTTGGTGCTGAAACAATCTGGCAGTGCTGAATATGATTATGCATTTTGCATGGATCATTAAAAATGAAGATGGGATGGCAAGAATATTTGCAGAGGTACTTAGCATTGATTTTTTAAAACACACCAGCATCCACCGATGTGTGAACAACCCCAAAGGTAAGATCAGTAAATCTTGGTACTATTATAGGAAATGTTTTACGAGATGCATATCAGACTGCATCAAGGGATGTTTGGATCTGTTAAGTTTTCAAAAGGTCATGAGCAGAATGGTGTGTTTACAAAAACCCTTTAAAAGTTGCACTGAGAAAACAGCAAGAGTAAATGTTCCTTTGCATTTTCGTTCTCCTTTGAACAAAAGTAATAAGAATCAATGTGTTTTTTTAACAAATGGTTGAGACATGGTTGACAGTTAATAATATAGTAACAATAGTGTAGAGGTCATGAGATTACAAACACTTACTTTTGGCTTTACATACCCAAAACATGTTGTAAAAACTGGTTTATTTCCACAAATTAGTAACAAAATTCAATATAATCTGAAAAATTTGCTTTATCAAATGGTGGAGCAGGCTATTAAAAGGATAACAGAAGCTGCCAACATCAGTGTGCACCTACTAAAAGTCAAATTACAATGAATTACCAAAAACTATGACCATTCAGTCATGATTTTAGACAAATACCACCATAAAAATGAAAGTAATTTATGTGATAACATGAAAAAAGCAATGATTTTAGTCAGCTAGTGCAGCGGAAATGATCAAATGGAAAAAAGTAAAGCTTAAAACATGCAGCTGTGTTATGGCAGGATTTAACCCGAGGCTAAAAGCCTAAGGGCTTTGCAATTATCACACTCTCTCATGCAGAGAAAGACTTTTTGCGAATGTGCTGTGTTAGCTGGGGTGACAGGTGTGAAGACAGTAGGACATCGCTTCCAGGAAGGCTAATGAAGTCCCAAAATGTTGCTCATTAAATTATTCAGTGCTGTTTTTTTCTTTTAAATAAATACCTTCAGGGTGTACATGAGGCCTGTCAAATCAACTCTGAGATTAATGACTGTCTTTAATGAAGGGAATTTGTTGCTGGTTTGGTCTTCAGGTCAGACGAATCTAGGGAGCAGATTCATGCAGACCTGATTGTAGGCTGTGATGGAGCTTTCTCTGCCATCCGCAAGCAGTTCCTTCGTCGCAGCCGCTTCAACTACAGCCAGACGTACATCCCTCACGGCTACATGGAGCTCACTATACCACCCATCAATGGAGAGGTCAGTCCTCTACAGTGGTTGTAAGCTTTTATGTTTAAGTTAATTCAGTTTCACTTTCTCTCTTTCATCTTCATCTCCAGTTCGCTATGAAACCTAATTATCTGCACATCTGGCCACGAAACACATTCATGATGATCGCCCTTCCCAACCTGGTGAGAGCAAATGATCTTTTCCTTCTGTTTTATGTTAATTAAACCATGTATGCTTATAACTGACTATTTTATAAAGAAGCACTAGTAATTACAGAAAGATAAAACCCTAACCAGTTCAGAAAAATTGAGGCCATATTGGACCTCTGGGGTGTCCTTATAGAGTTATCTAAGCCCTCCCCACAGCCAGTGGAGGCTTACTCATCAGAAACCATGGAGTGCAAAATGCCTTGGCTCCCTGAGGTTTATCCTACTTTTCAAACTACATTTGTGTCCTCCTTTTCACCTGTGTCTCATCCTGTCTTTGTTAGACCTTTCTCTATGTCTCATCTGTCCCCTCTAATCCTGCAATGATTTTTTTCTGCATGGCTGACTCAGCACAATGATTTGGCTCTCCACAGTGAGATCAGGTTAAAACAGCTACCGTTAGAGTGCATTCACGTTGTCACTTACTGGCTGAACTGACAGAAACACCTTAAGGCTGAGGAGAAAAAAAAAAAAAAAAAAGAAGAAGAAGAAGAAGGAAAGCATCCTTGCTGATGTGGATGCCATGGCAACAGTGACACTGCTAAAAGGTCCACTGGGTGTATTTTGCTTATGTTGATAGATGGCACCTGCTCAGATGGGAGAAAATGATATGCCCACAACCTCAGCTGACTTTCATCCATCACTGGTTGGAGTTTGGTGTTACATTTGAATTGATTGCATTAAAATGCATGCAATATACTGTGTCTTCATCACACCACATGATGTGTTTATATAATGTTGGTTGTTGCCTCATGTGGCATATGCATTTGGATTTCCTATTGCTATGAGTCTTAAATACACAGTGAAAAGAACTCTCAATGCCTGTAAAATGGTCCATTATAAACCCACAAAAATACATCAGAAATGTGGAAAGAACACAACAAGTGTCCAAATCAATAGTTTTTTACTTTCTGGATAAAAAAAAAAGAAAAGAAAAGAAAAGAAAAGAGCACACCAGAGAGCTCTGCAACATAAAAAGTTCTGGATGTCCATAGAAGACAGCAGTGGTCGATGAACAATGTAGGAGGAGGACATGTCGTTACCCAAGTCTATTATAAAAAAACAAAAGGACTTGTGAATGTGAACAAAAGCAAACGGTTTGCCAGAGGTTGTAAAACATTTCTATTCCTCAAGAAGTGAAAAGGTCACATAAGGCTTGGACAAAAAGCCTTCACATTTCTGGAACAGATTTTTTTTTATGTCTTCTTTTCTTTTTTGGACAGATGACGCTTTGACACCAACCTGTGTAGAACACAGTGTTAAGTGCAACCAGAATACACTAGGAGCTCAGACTTGGCCTAATGCAGCAAAGTTAATTGGAAACTGTATCACTGAGCAGTGACCCGTCATTCTCTGAGAAAACATCCTGAAGGTAAAAAATGTTAGCAAACTGGACAAATTAATCATTTTAAAATCAGGATGACAAAAACAAAGCAAGGCAATAGATGGGCTCCCAACTTCAGGTTGTAATTTTTCACAAAGAACTCGTTATTATTGTTCAATAAAAGGTTTATTTATGGTTGTTTTTTGTGATAAATGCAGCATAAAATTAAAAAGCTGCAATTCTTCAGATTTAGATGAAAATACCATCAGTTAAAGCTGAGCTGGTATTTTGAGTATGACTATAACTTGACTATGTCTTTCTTTGTAAACATCTAACATAATAAATAGCTTTAACTGTGATAAAATGTGTGATGGGCCATTTTTTTTAGGTTTATTTTTGAAGCGTTATATAAGTAAGTTGCTGTCCTGCTGCCTAGACATGGCATAAACACTTCGCCTGTGTAGCTGTCACACTAAATTAATTTGTGTAATGCAATCCAGTGCATCAAGGCAACAACTTGCTTCATTATCCAACTTGTACAATGAAAATTGAACAAGAAGGCTGAGCGCTCACCCTCAGAGTGGAAGCTAACATGCTTTGAAGCTTGTTGTCTGCAGCAGCAGTTTTAAGAAAGATAAAGTAAATTTATAAAGACAAAGTTTAAATTCTTAAATGAATTTATCTTGACTTATCTTTGGCTTTATAGCGATTATAAGTAGGCCACAATGTACCCACTGTAAAAATACTGCATTCTTTTGATGTAAACTAAACTATGAATTATGAAGCTAATTCCATGCAAAGGAGCAGAGTAATTAAATGTCAGTTTCTCAGTTTTGTGAGCAGACAGCTGGAATAAATCCTGAATACAAGGACAATAATGTCCTTTAGGTCCATAAATATGGAGACTAAGCAGACTGAGACTTGTCTCATAAATAAAATCATACCAACCTTTGAAATGATTTTGCTAAACATAATGGGCAACTCTATACATCCCAAAAACAAAAACCTTGAGTGTCTTCAGTCAGAGGCTGCTTCAGTTAAGACCAGTACACAATGCCATCCCTGCAGAAAATAACATTTATTTTCTAATTGCTATTTCTTTTTGTTATTATGTTTTTATTATTTATTTTGCATTAACATAATTTCAGTTTGGGATTGAAAAAGCATTGCTGAACTAAATTAAATAGAAGTAATTTGAACTGAATTCATCATAATCAAGGCAAGGCAAGGCAAGGCAGTTTATTTGTATAGCACATTTCATGTACAGGACAATTCAAAGTGCTTTTCATAAAACAAAGACATTACAGATATTTAGAATAGTAAAAGGCAACAACACAAAATCAACACATAATCACAATAAAATAATAAATTACATTAAAATGATTAAAAGCAAGATAAGTTAAAAAAGTTACCGTGCAGATTTCATGCATTGGCGCATGAGAAAAGAAATGTTTTTAACCTGGATTTAAAAATGTCTACAGTTGGGGAAAGTTTAATCTCCACTGGCAGGTTGTTCCATTTGTTTGCAGCATAACAGCAAAATGCTGCTTCTCCATGTTTAGTCTGGACTCTGGTCTGGACTAGTTGACCAGAGTCTTTGGATCTAAGAGCTCTGCTAGGTTTATATTCTCTGAACATATCACAGATGTATTCTGGGCCCAAACCATTCTGGGATTTGTAAACAAGCAGAAGGGTTTTAAAATCTATTCTGTGACTGACTGGAAGCCAGTGTAAAGATTTCAAAACTGGTGTGATGTGTTCAGATCTCTTAGTCCTGGTTAAAACTCTAGCAGCAGCGTTCTGGATGAGCTGCAGATGTTTAAGGCTCTTTTTAGGAAGTCCTGTTAAAAGACCATTACAGTAATCCAGTCTACTGGAGATGAATGCATGGATGAGTTTCTCTTGGTCTTTCTGGGAGACTAACCTTTTAATTCTGTTGATGTTTCTGAGCTGGTAAAAAGCTTCTTAGTGACAGCTTTGATGTGGCTGCTGAAATTCAGATCTGAGTTTATCAACACTCCCAGGTTATGAACTTGGTTGGCGATTTTAAGAGCCCGAGCCTCCAGGTGTTTGCCAATGCTGACCCTCTTCTCTTTGCTACCAAACAGAATAATTTCAGTTTGGTCTTCATTTAATTGTAGAAAATTCTCCCTCATCCAGGTGTTTATTTGCTCCAGACACTGACACATTAAGTCTATTGGACTGCAGTCATCTGGTGACCGAGACACATAAAGTTGTGTATCATCTGCATAACTTTGATAACTAATGCTATAGTTCTGTAATATTTTACCCAAAGGGAGCATATACAAGTTGAACAGAAGAGGTCCAAGGACTGACCCCTGGGGGACTCCACAAGTCATGGCCACTTGCTCGGATTCATAGCTGCCGATCGTAACAAAATAACTCCGGCCTTCTAAATAGGACCCGAACCAGTTAAGGACCGCTCCAGAAAGTCCAACCCAGTTTTCCAGCCTGTGCAACAGGATTCTGTGATCTACAGTATCAAACGCAGCACTGAGGGCCAACAGAATCAGGACTGATACTTGACCAGAATCAGTATTCAACCTAATGTCATTTAATACTTTGACCAGAGCTGTTTCAATGCTGTGATGAGGTCGGAAGCCGGACTGAAATTTATCAAGATTTCCACTTTCATTTAAAAAGTCATGAAGCTGGTGAAATACAACTTTTTCAATAATCTTGGAAATAAAAGAGAGGTTAGAGACAGGTCTATAGTTGTTCATTATAGAGGCGTCTAGAGTCCTTTTCTTTAGGAGTGGCTTAATAGCAGCTATCTTTAGTGACTTGGGAAAAATGCCTGATGCAAGCGAGCTGTTAACTATCAGTAGAAGATCACTTTCTACTGAGATAAAAACAGTTTTTAAAAAGTCGGATGGTATCATGTCCAGAGTGCATGTTGTTGATTTCAAATGCCAAACTGTTTCTTGTAGGACTTTTAAATTCACCATTTTAAATTGCGACATGACATCAGAATTATTTCCGGGCTTTAGACACAGACTAATTTTCTTGTTTGACTGTGTGGAATTAATATTTTGCCTAATTGTTTTAAATTTTTGGCTAAAAAAGTTTGCAAATTGGTTGCATTTCTCAGTATCAACTACTCCTATTTTTTTTCAACATAAGTACCATTTGAAACCAGTTGCAACTATACAGCCATTTGCATTTATATGGCACCTGTAGCCTTGATCAAATACATAAAACAATTAATAGATAGATAAATTACATGCATTTATAACCACATGCACAATGTGAATGTACATTGCCTTGGCGTTTGTGCAACAATATTAGTTAAAAAATTAATAATGTTTTGCATTTTCTGTTATAGATTTTGAACAACTAGAGAATTTACAACATTAATGAATGTGATAAGTTTATATTATTACTAATACTAGTGTTTTTGAATTCTTCTTCATCAACTATATCAGGATACTGTTAACACAGATGTGGTAGCTTGTGTTTGCTTTTATTTAAGGATGCAGAAAATACCAAAACCATAGAAAGCTCCAGAAGTCTATTATGGTTTTTAAACACCAGTGCTCCACTGCTTCTGAAGCAACGGGTTCTGAGGGTTAATCATGTAAAGCATCACTTGATCATGGGAACAGAAACATGTCACAATGTATTTTAGAACTAAAGTCACTGCACACTTTTATTATCTCCCAATTTAGGACAAGACATTTACCTGCACCCTCTTCATGCCCTTTGAAGAATTTGAGAAGATCACCACAGGAGATGAAGTCATTGAGTTTTTCCAAAATTACTTCCCCGACTCCATCCCGCTAATCGGAGTGTAAGTGACCTTCTCACTCCCCACCCCCTCGAGTCTCCTGTCAACCATCCATGTTTCCTCTTTTCTGCCCCTCTGCCTTTATCTTGTCATCCAGCCAGCAAAGGCATCCTCAAGAACACCTTAGTCCCATCAACTCCAGCCACGCCAGCCGTGGTCTGTGGAGTGTAAAATTGCAGACTAAGACTCGCATGGTTTTCTGCCCTGAGGTTTCAATTTGAGGTGAATCATATCTTGCGGGTGATGGAGGGATGCATGAGGTTTAGATGCTTGAGGCTTTTATTCACTCACCTCCTTCTTGTGATGATTTTATCCAGAGTGCGTGAGCATTAACAGCTGAATGCATTCTTTTATTCCTCTTTGTTTCTTTAAAAGAGAAAAACCAGGACAGATGGAGTAAGGTCATTTTAACATACTCAGATGCAGCAGATTCTTCTGTTGTAAGCAAAACAGGAGAGACTGTTTAGAAAAAGATATCAGATTAAATCACCTGCTCAAACTAAGTTTGTAATTGTTTTGTTTTTATTTGTGCTTTGCAGCGAAGCTCTCAAGAGAGATTACTTTCGACTGCCTGCACAGGCCATGGTGTCTGTTAAATGCTCCCCATATCACATTGGTGACAAATGTGTCCTCATGGGAGACGCAGCCCATGCTGTGGTGCCTTTTTACGGGCAGGGAATGAATGCTGTAAGTAACAGTAAATGGGGTAGAAGAAAAGGGAGAAGAGAATTAGATGGAGACTCAATCATCCATTTATGCTTTGTAGGGCTTTGAGGACTGCATTGTCTTCGATGAAATAATGGATCAGTTCAATGAGGATTTCAGTAAGTGCCTTTTAAAATGAACAAAAAGTAAAGATGAAGCAGAGAATGTGCTGAGTGTGCACAAGAAAATCATGTCGCTGCCTCTGTTTATCTGCCCAGGTGCTGTACTACCTGAGTATACCAGGGTCCGTGTTCCTGATGATCATGCAATCGCAGACCTGGCCATGTACAACTATGTTGAAGTAAGTCATATATCTTTTACATGCCCAATGAATTATATAGTTTACATGCAAAAAGGTAGAAAAGAGCAGATGCATTCTTTTTTTGCCAGATTTATAAAACCAATCTTACACCCCCCACCCCTCCAGTTAATAAGTTGCACATAAAAAAAACACGCCTGCTTCTATGCGTGCTTGCCTTTTTATTTTATTATGCACCATGATGGGCAGCTCAAGTAAAGAATTTCATTTCATTTAGTCATTTTCCAAATGACAAAATCAGACACCAATCAGTTCAGCAGAGAAAGAGAAAATCTCTTTCATGTTGTGCTCTTAGAACTGAATCATGACCAGAATCAAAGCAGCTGAATAAGTGATAGAAACATTGAGTTAGTATGTTTAAAGAAAAGAACCCTGCAGAGGAATTAAAATTAAAAGCACATCAGTCCACATCATCAAAACCACAGTGGTCCCACTTTCTCACACAACTCAAAAAGAATAGACCCATGTAACCTAAAGCAATGCATGAGCTGTTTATCATCTTCCAGGAGATCAAAACAATCTCAAATCGCTTGTTATTTCTTAAAGCCACATTACACTTAGATAAAATAAATGCCAAATTTCACTGGGGTGTTACCCTTAAAAGTACTGGGATTGTACCTTCAGTGGTAGGTACTTATTTATACCTTATAAAGCTCTGTATTTTATATCTGATTGATGTCCCTTCACTTAAAAGTAGAAAATGTTTCTCTCCTGCCACGGCCCCAAAGGAAGATAATGCTTTTTCTCTATCATACATTTACATGCAAATGAGGGAGCATGGGGTTCAGTGTCTTCCACAAAAACACTAACTGGCAGAAAAGCACTCTTCCTCCTGAGCTACCACCACGATCATGATACTAATGAGGGAAAAGTGAAACAAGTTAAAAACATTAGTAAAATGTGTGTTTAATCAAAGTGCATTCAAAATAAACATAGAATCAAATGCAATTATATAAATTTAAGAATAAATTTTACACTCTTTCATCTAGACTACACAGTTTTATAGATTTATTGAAATTTGCTTAGAATGTAAAGGAAATATAAAGTTTTAGCTTTTTTAATTCAACCATGTTTTCCCAACTCTCCTAATAATATTTGCTTATATTGTACCATAACATTTAGAAAAAACAGTACATACATTTAGTTCTTGGGAGCATAATTGTACCTTTCGGACCCTCAAATACGTAGATAGTTACTCTAAGGGTCCAGCTGTGAGCCCTAGTGGGTACAGAAGTCCAGATTGTGCCCGAGGCAACAGTTTTCCTTCCAGCATAGTCAGGTTATCCAACAGTGGCAGAGTAGCCATCTTTCTGCACAACCACCACTAACAGCTGCACTTGTAACATCCACATTTATATAACATTTTACCACAAAGCCTATAAAAGGAAATTAAATCTTAAAAAAGAAGTATAGTTATGTTAAGCAAGCCCAGCAAACATGTATGTTATCTTAAATGAAGGAGGCTTAATTTACTATAAGAAACACATTTGTCTTTAGAATGTAGGTCTCACCACACAAACTTCAGGTGGAAATACACGTTTTTACGTAAGAAAGGGAATGTACATTATATGTGTGTATTTATCAAATAGGTGTTGGACCACTAATGTTTTTATGTCATCTGGTTCACATGGTGTCACTGGATGTTTTAGCTGCTCTGGTTTTGGGTGGAGTTGGCTTTTCAGTAAAAAAAAATATTATCCAGTGATTTCTTGTAGAAGTATCATTATCCAGATGACTGGCAGTGACCACAAGCAGGATGTAGAAACTAAATTAAGAAATAGAAAAGATAAATCTATCTTTATAAAAATATCTTTATAAAAGAAAGAGAGAAAAGATAAATCTAAATGTCAAAAAAAAAAAAAAAAAAAAAATCTGAATAGAAAACAGTTTAACATTAATAAGGTGAGGTTAGTGCATGATAGATTATTTCTAAAGGCATTTCATATTCAAATTTCAGGGTAAAGAGGTTTGCAGTGACAGATTTCAGCACTTGCTGCAGCTCTCGGGCCCTCGGGCAGTTTGTTCCACTTGCTTGAAACATAAAAGCTAAAAGCTGCACCACTAAAGCATTTCACCCTTCCTCTCTGGAACAGTAAACAGAACCATGCCAAGTGGACCTGAAGGCCCGCAGTGATTCATATATGCCGGGAGCATGTGAGACACAACATGTTTTACTCCAAGACCAGGAGGTGCTTCATAAACAAGTGAAAGAATTTCATGATCAATACAGAAACTGAAAGGCAGCTGGTGTGTTGTCTGCCACAGGTCCTGGTACGCACTCGAGTATTGAAGCCTAGTTGGCATGAAAGCACGCATCACTGTGTCCATCACTCAGATAGAAACGTGCTCACACTTTAGAGCTGTGAGAGGAGGCAGATTTGGAAACAAACCCCTTAAATTAGATCCTGAACCAGGACATGGTTTCTGTTTGCTTAAAGGTGCAGTGTGTAACACAATCAAAGGTTAATGCCAGAAAAATTTTATATATCATGAAAAATTGTTTCCATTTTCATCTAGTCTTAGAATGTAGAATTGTCTTAGAATGAGCCATTCATGTCTATTAGTATTTTTACTACAGCGTCTCTGAATGAACTGAATGTGTGAAGTGAGAATCTTCTGAACTTTAAAACTGCAGTACCATCTTTGTTTGGTAGGTGCTACTGTTTGAGATAAGTAATGCCTTTAAAGTCACATAGAAGAAGACAGTACACATGTTTTGAAGTAGTTACCTGTAGTCCAGTCATCGATGCACCTGAGGCTCCTGGATCCACTCACAGATGAAAACATGTTTATGTCTGGAAGAATTTTGGCTGCTGACAGCCACCATCCATTCACAACCATGCTTGGCCTGTCAGTCTTGCCGCCAGTTTGTCTTTCTGAGCTGTTGAACTTAAGTGTGAATGAAGGAGACATGACAGTATGTTGGACAGATGCTTCACCTCACCAACACCTTTCTTATTTTACCCCCTAGATGCGAGCACACGTCAACTCCAAATGGTTCCTTTTCAGAAAGTATGTTGATAACGTCCTCCACTTCTTAATGCCAAAGGCAATAATCCCACTCTACACGATGGTGAGTGTGCAGCTAATAAAGAACACGTGTTTCGTCCACCCCAGAAATCAATGTTTTGATTTTGTCTCCAGGTGACTTTCACCAGGACCAGATACCATGTAGCTGTGGAGCGCTGGCACTGGCAAAACAAAGTAAAACCCTTCAGATAATGCTTTCTTTTTCTTTACGTCTTTTGTTTCACCTTACTTTCTTTTCCTACATTTGAACAGCTTAGTATTGTAATTCAAGACTCTTTTGAAGTGGCAGCATTATCAGTGTGTGAAAGACGGACGCTTCTTGCTAGGTAAACATTTTCCCCGTCAGAAACATTAGACAGCTCTGCAGCGTGGGGGAAATGTCTCCTACTCCTCATGCTGGGCTGAGGATAAGCCAGTTAGTCCTTGGCCTGTGCTGATGACTTCTGCACAAATGGTCAGAGACAGTAGGGAGTTTCACAGCAAACAAGCAAAGCTGCAAATACATTTCTACAACAACTCTTTACAATGATAATAAGCGTGATACTGAAATAGAGAAATTGAGATGTGAGGCAGGAAAGCAGGACAGTCTGTGTCTGTGCTAAGTGGAGTAAAAGTGTATTATAAGAAAAAATAAACCCAAAACTTTCTCTCAAAATGAACAAAACAGATCTATTTATCACCTTCTGATTAAGTTAAATTGGCTAGTCGATATATCCGGTCGTTTTTAAGAGGGATTGCCAAGAAATTTATTTTAAACATCCACGGTCCGCAGAGGATGGTTAAGTTAAGGAGGTGTAGCAAGAAAAAATTCATTATGAGTTGATAAAATTAAAAAACTTTTTCTAAAAAGACCTTTAGCCTTGTTCAAACTTCCCTTTTTAAAAAGAGAGGAAATAATGCAGTCTGTTTGAATATAAAAATAGTTTTCACAGCCATTTTAATTGGGACAGGTGTTGTTAATTGAAAGTGGACAGGAAGCTGCGTGAGAGCAGCATGGCGATTTTTCAGATCACACCTCATCATAATGGACACGAAGTCTTCACTCCTTTCCAAGAAACAATTTGGAAATAAAAACAGGAGCTAACCGTGGCTGATTTATTAAATAATCAAGTTTTTAAGAGGATGATGATTAGTTTGAATGATTAGCTCATTATGAAATAACTGGAAGGCCTTTTTAATAATAATAATAATAATAATAATAATAATGATAATAATAATAATTATAAGTTCCTAAATTGAAAAAGGTCTCTCTCTTGTCTATGGTATAATGTACAAGAGGAGAAAAAAGGGCTTTTATAACCATCTCACACATGGTCAGTAGTAAAACAGTTAGAGGCACAAATGATGTCTTACTGAAAACTAAATTCCGAAGCAGTTGTTTTTTTTCCTATTTGGGGTTTTTTAAGATGGAGGAAATGACCATGGGTAATTAAAAATCCACTAAGGTAAATTATTGAAAGAAATATATATAGTTAATAATTTAAACTTTTTTTTACTAAGTGAGCTTTCTGTACTAAAACATCTAATATTGTTGTGTCTGGCCTTTGCAGAGATAATGTTCACACATCATACTATGATTTGATTTAGAGCCACAGCTACATCATTTCTGAGGGATCTTCATGTTCAGCCTGAAAATGCATACACTGCTTACAGAACTGAATCAAGCCAATTATGTTTTAATTCTCTGGTTTTCCACCCAGGTGATAAACTACAGCCTGCTGCTCGGTGCTGCGGGAGCTGTTGTCGGAGGCTCCTACCTGCTCATTAAAAATCCTCCAGATATGAACAAGCTCGTCTCCCCCGCTGAGAAGATGTGGAACAAGCTTGTGTCTCTTAAGACCCCTTGAGTACTGGCACCTTCTCAGACCTGATAGACAGGTGCAGTGACTGCAGCATCCAACATGAGAATGAGCTTTAATTAGATTTTGATTAAATCATCAGGTTCACAGTAAACGCTCTGCAGGGGAATTATGCTCTGTAATAATGACTGCATTAACTTATACCAGTGATGGATGGTACGATTTGACAACTTTTCATCAGTGTTGAAGCAATAATGGTTAAACTCAGGGAGTCTGGTGGTGGAGTTTTGATTAGATTGCTTGAAAAGGTTTTCATGTAAAAAAAAAAAAGATGTCAGTATTAAACTCTTAGACAGGGTCTTAGGTACCTGTGTGAGCTTTTATAGCTGCTTGTACTGTCTATGCAAATAAATGTTACCTCTCATCAAAGTTACTGTGAGATTTTTCTCTTTGGCTTTGTTTTTCTAAACAATACTGTATCTATACTGTAAGACTTTGTTTTGATGTAAAGCTGCAGTAATTTGGATTGGGAGGTCATGGGGGTTATATTTCATTACCTTACACAGAAATAACAGAGAATATTTTTTGTAAACAATTGTCTATTCATGCATGTATTTTTTACAACCAGAAGTGCAAGTTTAAAGTTCCCTTTCTTTTCAGATCTGTGCTTCTGAGAGCTCCAGTATATTTGCCCTCTGTTGTTTGCTGATAAGCACACATAATATGGGTAGCATTAGAACTATTAAGTAGCTTTTAGACTATTTATTTATTTATGTAAAGCTTTTTGACTCAAAACATTTCTGAAAACCGTAACATGATGCTTACTCACTCTGTGGTAAAAGGCCAAGTATCAAATATACACCCACCAGTCACTTTATTAGGTCCACGTGTTCAATTGATTGTTAACACAAATAATTTATCAGACAATCACGCGGCAGCAGCTCAGTACAATTCAGCATATGAACATGGTCAAGATGACTTGAATAAATTTTAAAGTGAGTATCAGAATGAGGAATATAGAGAATTTAACCTTCTAAAACCTGGGGTCCTCCAATCGGGGGACTTTGAGAATCGATGGTGCCAAACTGTGACTAAATGGTCATTTTTGAGGCCTCATCTAACCTTTACTAACCTCTCTAATTTTGTTCTGCTTCATTTGATCATAGCTGGCCTTTGAAGACATAATGTTTGCATTTTGTACTGATTTAATATAAGTTCAGATGAATATGAACATCCATGGAGTGATGCATCATTCCAGGGATGCTTTTTTTTTGTAGGCAAGCCTGAAACATTTTGTGCTGTGTGCCACCTTTATTTATTAATTCTTTTCCTGATGCTGATAATTACACATTTTAACAAATCTCCCTTTGCTATGACTTCAAAAGTAGTCAAATACTCATTTCAGACATACTCATTTCATTTTGGATGTGCAATTTTTCGAGCAGAGGCCTTTGAACGTGGCAGGATTCTTGGTGCCCGATGAGCTGGTCTGACTATTTCAGAAAAAAGAGGAGAGTTGGCAGACTGGCTGAAGATGATAAAAAGACGACACTAACTCAAATAACCACCGGTTACAACCAAGGAATGGAGAATACCATCTCTGAACATACAACATGTAGAACCTTGAGGGAGATGTCTATTGTCCAAAATTGGACAAAAGACTATTGGAGAAACAGTCTTGATTTTAACTCGGACATTTCGACGGTAGGGTGAGAATTTTGTGTATAAAATATGAAATCATGGATCCATCCTGCCTTGTATCAACAGTTGAGTCTGCTGCTGATGTAAGGATGTAGGGGATATTTTCTTGGTGCAACGTACCAACGTGGCCTGGTTTAACCACCACAGCCTACCTGAGTATTGTTGCTGATTATGTTCATCCCTTTATGACCACAGTGGAGCATCTTCTGATGGCTTCTTTCAGCAGGATAATGCACCATGTCACAAAGCTCAAATCATCTCCAACTGCTGTCTAGAACATGACAATGAGTTCACTGGACTCCAATGGCCTCCACAGTCACCAGATCTCAATCCAGTAGAGCAGCTATGGGATGTGGTGGAATGGGAGATTCTTATCATGGATGTGCAGCAACTGTGTGATGCTGTCATGTCAATATGGAGCAAAATCTCTGAGGAATGTTTCCAACACCTCGTTAAACCCAGCCTTTCATTTCTAACTCTGAGCACACCTCCTACTGAAAGTCTACCCCTGTGAATTATGTGTAAACAGCAACGGCAGAAAAAGTCCAGGAAAAATTTTCCTTAGTCTCCATGGTTCCTTTTGTTTTATATTAGTCTCTTTGAAGACACCCTTCCTTTGATCCTGCTCTGACTGGTCAGTCCCAGTGAAAGACTACTGCTTACTGTGTGATGTTTGCTGGATCTGAAACTAATTAGAGTTTTGTGAATGTAGTTCATGTTAATGCCCTAAAAACTTGGAAGATGAGCCTGTAGTCCATTGGGTGTGGTTAAACGACTTTGCAGGCCTTTCATGTGCACAAAAGGAAGCCATTTACTTTGGATTTCCCACATATAGAGAGAGCAAGGCTGAGCTTTTCCTTAATTTTCAGTCTACAAAGTATCTAATGGCTCGATGATAGACTGAGTGACCCTGCAGATTACATATACCCTTCAGCTAAAGCAATGAGATGAGAAAGAACCTATTTTCCAGACTATTTTTATTCATAAATTCTCAAATGCTGTTTTTTTATTCTATTTTATTATTATTATTATTATTATTTTCTTATAAAGCCCCAAACTATTTCCATATTAATGGTCTCTTTCTCTCCAGGTCTCTGGATAACTGTGATTAAATTTTCTCACTCTGGCCAATTGTTTTGGTCTAAGACAAGAAAAAAACTTCTCACTGAAATACAACCTATTTACTTTTGAATTCCAACATATGGAGAGAACAAGGGTGAGCTTTACCTTCATTTTCAGTCAATAAAGTAGGTTAAAAACATAGTCTCTTAACTACTGCACTGATTTGCCACATTGTTCAACAAAAAAGTAAAAACAAAGGCCACAGTGATTCACAGTGAAAAGGGGGTTTTATTAGCAACGGAAATCCATTCATCACGTCTATTCTTAGCTGATAGCTCAGGAGGTTATGAACGGGAGTGTCTCACTCAAGATTACGAACACCCCCCTCCCATCTCATCTCCTCTCACTTAATTACACTCCTGTATTCCTGAAACATATAATTCCACCAAATGTAATGTCACAGTGACTGCTCTCATCAGTCTAGATATTGAAATGAGCTGAGATAAGGTGCACAAACTAGGTAGTGGAGCTTAAAATAGGATATTTTTTTAAACTGAATCCATATACAGTAATGTTATGGCTAAGAAGCTAAGGCTTTTTTCCATTTTACACACTAGGAGTTGGGTCCCGACCAAAAGAAAATAAACAAAAAAAGAGAGAAGTCTGCTATCACATGTTGATTCAAACTCAGGTTCATAACTGGGCTCTAAATACTCATCACAGTCCTACAGTTGTAACGTGCTGCATGGCATAGAAACATACAACTTACTGTACAGAACTACATCCATCATTAAGTACCTAATATCACCACTTGAGATGTTTGATGTGGGTGTCAACACTTTCATAATACTCAAACAGGCTTAGATGAGAACTTGGGTGCACGGTTGGATATTTACACTCCGTTGTAAAAAAGTCTGGAACTGTGTATAAACACAGAAACATCCAGGGAGGTCAGACAGGATTGTTTTGGCTTGGAATTTGCATGTTAGGTTATAAGGCATACTGAGTGGTGAGGTGAGAAGTCCAGTTCTAGTGGATCACAACGGTTTTACTTGGATGACATTAACCTGTGAAGGACCGCCCTCTTTGGAACTAACATCCAGACGCTGCAGGTCATCACTTGTGATGATAAAAACGATGGAGGAGGAGTTGAAGGTGACCCTCTTCTTGGGTCGGTTCCTGCTACCGCACGTGCTGGACACGACGATTGGTCGAATGGGGCGCTCGGCCGGAGTCAGGGGCCGCTCTTTGAGGTTACGCTGCAGCCAAGACAGCTTCGAATGCAGCCGCGAACAGAGCAGCTGTAGGAAGCAGCGCCGGAACTGGGAGAGGATGAGAAGGATGAGAGGAAGATGGACAAGATAAAAGAGATTTTTTTTTTTAACACAAGGGTTAAATTGCCACCCTTTTGTTCTCATTATATCCTCCAAGCCAGCTAGTTAAGACTAGTTTAAGGGACAGATATACTCCTACACCGCACATTGAGAAAAAAAGAATTCATACATCCTCTGAACATGTGTCAAATCATTGTTTCCTACAAACCTTTCTGCTCATGAAGACATAGATGAGGGGGTTGTATGCTGTGCTGGACTTGGCAAAGAATGAGGGGATTATGGCCACTGTGGGTGACACCATACTTTTCTTGCCGAAAGCCTCCATCATGGACACAATCGCGTAGGGGGTCCAACACACCAGGAAGCAGGATATCATCATGAGAAACATTGCTGCAACCTTCTTCTCATAACGCAAGATCTTGATGATCTGAACCGTCTGGAGGTCTTGGATGGACCGCAACTACAAGAGAAAGAAGAGAGAAGAGAAAATTAATCTAGCCATGAAACAGACTTGTAACCAGATGGTTGTTGGATTTTTTTATTTTGTTTCTGATCAAACTGAGCAGTCCTTTGGTCGTAAAAAGTGAGAAAATAAATAATAGTAAAGAAAGCTTTCTCACAGAAATGCAAGAAATTAATTTTTCTTGGCAGATTTTGATTTGAATTTTGCTGCATAAGCTTTTTCTGCTCATATCATGAGCCAAAATCTGTCTCATGAGAATCTAGATGAGTCATCTGATGTTAATGGACAATAGATCTAAAAACCTTCCAATTCTAATTTCTTGAAGTTTCTGCAGTTCAAGGACTTTTTTGCATGAAAATAAAAGCCTGCGAGGCTCAGCATTGGACAGATTTTGGTTGACAAGCAGTAATATAGTGTAGAAGAATTTGTAGCAGCTGTTGCGTTTAAAGAAGTTAAAGTTAAAATGAGTTTTTCTGTTCTGATCAATAGAAAGAAAAATCTCTTTCAGCTCTAAGATTTCACTCAAGGACAAATAATAATAATAAAAAAAAAGTCCTTACTAGGTCTTAAACTGCCTTTAAAAAATGTTTTATATTGTTAACAGATTGTTAAACTCTGCACAAAAACATGAATTTCTCTTTCAAAACTACTTTAAATCATGAACAAAAGATGCTTTAGCTAAAGAAGGAAGCACTGAGAATCTGTGATCTCTATAATCTTGTATTCTGGCATTGGCTCCAGCAACGTGTGTGTGTGTGTGTGGTCTGCATCACGACTGGTCCCTGATGTTGCCCCTGACCCTGCTTAATGGCCATCATCATTAAGATCAAGATTAGATGGCCTCCCAATCAACTCTGAATTTCAGCTGTCATTCAGGATTGCTTTGCTTAGGATGAAGCAGGTTGGCCCTGGACTTTTGTTGATTTGTCCATTTTAGTCCTTCACGCTGTGTTATAGTGGCTTTTCTTTTCCCTTCGAGTGACTGGTTGGAACATCTTGATAATAACTCAGAGCTGATCGAAAAAAAAAAAAAAAAATGGCAGTGGCTCGATGATAGACCGAGTGACCCTGCGGATTAAATATACCCTTCAGCTAAAGCAATAAGATGATAAACCTATTTTAGACTCTATATTTTCATTCATAAATTCTCTTTTTTTAATATATTCAATTTTGTTATTATTTTTTATTCTTATAAAGGCCCAAACCATTTCCATGTTAGTAGTCTCCTTCTCTCCAGGTCCTCAGATATCTGTGACAAGCTCAACAGACTGTTCATGTTAAAAAAAAAAAACAAAATAAAAAAAAAACACCAAAAAAGCAAGGCTTTGAAATTCATACAACTTCTCTTTTAAGTTTTTCCATAAACGCTGTGGTGTGAGTCCTCCCAGGCCTCTGCAGCATTCAGGGAGTTTTCCCTGAGCTCCAAGCTCTGATGAAGTAGAAGCTCATACTTCCAGGAAGATTGTGAATATTTAAGAGAGGGAAATGTGATGCAGACAAACATGTGGGTCATACTTTTTTCATTCACACATTTGCTTGCATACTGAAGCCATTTGCTTGATATAGACAATAACTTCTAAAGAAGATCCTCTGTGTTTGTTTTAGAGTGATCGATGTGAACACACTGTTCTTAACTGTCCTCTACACCACCTTCTATCACCAGTGTAAGCACAAGAAAGAAAAGATCTTTTAAATGATTGCTTTTGCAGAATAAGCACTGAGGGCAGAGAGAAGCATTTTGATATATATATATATATATATATATATATATATATATATATATATATATATATATATAAATCCTGTAATAAAAAAGGAGTTAAAGAAAGTACTTGCCTGCTGCAGGTCAAGGACTTTTGTGCATGAAAATAAAAGCCTGTAAGACTCAGTGAACAGATTTTGGTTGAAAAGCAATAACATAATGTAGAAGAATTTGTAGCTGCTGTTGAGGAGTTTAAACTGAAGTTATTTAGTTCTGATCAAAAGACCGAACAATCTCTTTCAGCTCTCATATTGTACTCATCTGGACAAAAAAGAAAAACAAATCTATTTGTAAAATTAGGTGTAAAAAACAGCAGACCAATAACAGCAAATCACACAATACTCTGACTTTATTTGCAAAAATGCAGATCAGGTGTGTGAAAAACTAAGAACACTTCATGATTCAACATTATCTTTAGCAGCAATTATTTGAAGTAGAAGTTTTATGTATAATGTTATCGGTTTCTCATAGGAGGGGGTAAAGTGGTCCACTCTTCTTTACAGGGTCACTTTAGGTCATCAAGGTTTGCAGGTATTTATTTGCTCCCAGCTCTCGAGACCCGGGGCCTGTTCCAAGAAGTGGGTTATGTTGGAACTCTGAGTATATTAACCCTGAGTTGAGGGAAACTCTGGGGAAGCAATAAGTCTTACCCAGAGTCTGTTACCATGGTAACTGACTCTGTGAAGTGAACCTCCTTGGTGGCAGGTTCACTATATAGAAACCCTGAGTTTCTCCTCCCACCTGAAGCAGCTGTGGGACATGGGGTTTCCATACCAACGCGATTCCAGAGATTTAGAAGCTGAATTTATACAAAATGATTTACATAGGGAGATTTTTCAGAACTCAAACAGTTCTGATCAATATATCATCAAACGGTACAGTTTTGCAGTCACCCGGATTATCTGGCCATACACACACAACCTGACACACCAGACGTATGAGATGATGTCACAGCAACGTGGGTACTTTGCGCTATGTGCAAGTCTCTGCCCAGGAGTTGCCTTCCTGTCTCACTGCTCTATGGATTATGACAATAAAGAGTTTTGAAGTTGAAGATGGTACTTCTTAAAGTTCATTTTACATATAGGACCCTTCTTTATAATGTTGGCAACAGAGAACATTTTAGAAAGACAACAGTATGTCGAGTCATGAGGAAAAGTCTTCTCACATGTCTGAAATCATAATTCTATAAATGTGTGAGGATGGTGTCTTCTTACCATCCTCTTCCTCCTTCTGTGATTAAGGAGATTAGTCTATATGTATAAAAAAAATCAGGATATTAGGTGAGAGGACGTATACTGTATGAGTAAAAACAGCATTTGTTGGGGGTTTAAATGGCTAGATATGGAAATAGCCACTGAAAATGTATTTTGTTTATTGAGCGTGAAATAAAAGAAAAAGTCCAATCATGGTCTAGTACAATATAAAAATGTATTTATACAAAATAATTTTCACTTGCCTACATGTGTGTTTTTCCCCAGTTAGACTAAACCTACAGTACAAACTAAGATTTTATTCTATCCACCAACATTTTAACCCACATGCTGCTTTAAAGAAGTTTAATATTCAGTCAGTGGAGTCAGTTCCACCTTCCACACTGACTCGGGCAGCAGTTTTCTCCCATGATGCTTCTCTCTCCTTAACAGCAGCAGTAGTGTTCCCTTCTTTATGAAATACCTCTTCTTCCCATATGCTTCAATAAGAACCTCTCGCTGCAATCGGGTAAATAAACAGCTTTTTGTAAGGGGTTGCCATGGTGAATCCAGGTATCGTTGCTCTTTTGGTGATGACTTTTGTTGGGGTTCAGAGTTGATTGAGCCAACTCAAAGCAGCTGTTCTGGAAATGAAAGCTCAGAGCTGCTCAGCTCAGAGTTAGTTAACCCAGAGTTTCTTTATAGACTCAGATCTAGTTGAACCGCACCTCTGGAACAGTTTCCACCAACCTGTTCTGAACCAACCTGTTCTTGGTACAGAACAGGTAGGTACGCATTTTTTTGCATTTGCACAGGCAAAAACTAAAAAGGATGCCAGAACATCTGAGCCGTCCTAGTTTGTTTGTACTCCTCTGTAGGGACCCAATCTTACTGAACTGAACTGAAAATCAGCCAAGTTGACTCCTGTCTTATCTCTTGATGTCTTTTCCTGTCATCCTTCTCTGATAATTTCCTCTTACAGTTCTTTGCTGAATCAGCTACTGTGAGTGTTGCTGAGCAGTGACAGCTCCAGAAATGTTCATAATAAATGTCACTTTGCCATCAAATGAATCAGGAATGCAGGGATTTAAGGCAAGAAAGTCACATAGTGTGACTTTAAAGCCAGATTCAAAGAAGAAAGAACACAAACTACTGGATGACTGCCATACTTTTCCTTTGTTTCTGTGTCATGTTCTTTGTTATAATTCAAGGAAGCTGTTGTGCTGTGAAGACATCATAGTATTATGTAGCTGACGCATCAATCGCTATACTGATTATACCTCACCTACCAGGTATGGGTACAGGCTGTGGAAACTGAACAGAGATCAGGGTTTACTGAACCAAACCATCCCACCCTGAGTCCAGACCCCTTGGTGGAAACAGGCCTCTAAGGTCCCATCAGTTAGATTGAGTTCTGGACTTTGTGTCATTGCAACACTTTGATTAATTCGATCTGCTTTAGATTTGCTGCTGTCTTTGTTATAGTCCTGTTGCATGAGCCACTTTCATCCAAGCTTTAGCAGTCAGACAGATGGTTTCGAGCTTTAGTCTGGAACACTTTGGTATACAGAGGAGTTCATCTTCGACTCAATGGCTGCGAGCTGGCTTGCAAACAAGCCCACATCCTCAACCCTCCTGACAGTTGATATGAGGTGCTTGAGCTTATATGTTGTGTTTGGTGTTCACCAAACACGATGCAAAATATCTTCCCTCTGGTCTCGTCTCTCCAAAGGTAATTGTTCCAGAAGTCTTGTGGTTTGTTTCTCAAGCTGTAGTTGTGAAGAGTTTTTCTCCACTTGGAAACAAGCCATACTTGTTCAGTCATTTTCAGATTGTACTGCCATGAACTCATGAGGCCCATAGCGTCTAAGATTTAGCTCTTTAATTTAATTTGTACTACACGGTGTGATCTTGGGGAGAATTTTCTGGGACATGAGCTCCTGGTAAGGTTGGCAACTGTCTTGAATGTTTTTTGATTTGTGAATAATCTGTCTGACTGCAACAAAAAAGGACTTCAAAGAGTTAAGAAATGATCTTATAACACTTCCCAGATTCTCTCATTGCTGATGTCTTTCCTCCTTGGCATTTTGTTAACACACACCAGAATGCCCCAGACCAGCAAACCGCAAAACCTTTTGCTTTTATAGAGGTGTTTACACTTGCTGGTGATCTGCGATTCATTTATATTTAATAAGTGGCACCTGGCTGCTATTTACTCTTTAAATTTTTTATTAACTTTTTTTTTTATAACACACTGCTTTTGCATTTGAATTAGTTTTTGATAAACAATTACAGAGTCTAACATGTCATGTGTTGTTGATAATCTAAGGTAGTATGTACCTAATTATAACATCTGGTAAGGAGCAGGTGATTTTTTTATGCTCTAACATGAAAAACTGTTTTTATTTATTATTTTTTTAGCAAAAAGCAGAAGCATAAATGCTAAAATGAAGTGAATGGAGTCAAATTGTTCTTCATGGTGCAGAATGAGATAAACTGACCTTGGAGTAATTAAAGTTAAAGTCACGAAACAATTCATATAAACATGAAAATATTTAAAGCAGGGGTGCCCAACATAGGGCTCGCGGGCCAAATTTGACTCGCCAGCTCATTAGGTCTGGCGTGACATTTTGCACTATATTTGGTTATAATTTAGTGCCTGCAATTATTGTTTTCCTCCTCTGCCTTTATTGTTATCTTGGCATGCTGATGTCTGTAGCGTGTTATTTTCACTGATGGATGAGAATGCATTTGCATGCATGAACAATAATTAAAAAAGATCAATGATTCACATTTATTTCTGTTTCACCCTTAAAATCTCTGTGTTTGGCCCGCAGCTCACTGGTATATTATTACTTTGGTCCTTGGAGGCAAAAAGTTTGGGTATGCCGGATTTGAAGGGTCATTCGTGTTTCAAGTGTCTAAATTGTCATTAGGAGACAAAGCAAATAACCACAGCTCATGATGAAGATTGTTTCTGCGCTCTGAGTCTGATGAACTGACTTGAAAGCCACTTGAAGTGGAAGTCCTGAAACAAACAGTGTCAGGTCGAATGCATAAACCATGACGTCAGACTTACTTTTTCCACTTGTGTTTGTCCTAATTAAAATTAAAGACCTAGAACAAAATATGGAGCATGTGTTAAATCCTCATGTGATAAAGCAAATTCACATTTTTTCTCCTTCATACTTTTCATTTCAGGAAATGATTATAAAAATGAAGCCTTAAACTGTCCTTTTTCTCCTTATAAATACAATGAATCCTTTCATTTTAATCTGGTTAATAAAAGAAGATTATTATTATATCTGAAGATTTATCAGCTATCAGTGCATCTGTCCCTGCATGTTAAATTTAGTTTTCCAAGAAACAATTTGCCACCCGAGTACTTAAATAAAATTCATGCTCTTCCAATCTTTGTTCCACCACATTTTCCATTTCATAGAGCCATATTTCTCCTGGCTACATTTTCCAGGTTTGTCAAATAATTGTTTTTTTTTTTTTTTTTGCCAGACCATCTAAGACATCAGAGAAGAAACATGTCAATGTTTATTAAATGCTTTTGTATTTTATTGCTGAAAGTGTGATGATGATCAAATGTTTGCCAGAGATTGTGGTTGTAAGTACTGTAGCTCACACAGTCCCTAACATCTCTGATAAAATAAAATTGTTTTTCTCTGTATGTAAAGTTTCAAAGCGATGCTCTAACCCATCCACTATCAAACAGTGGTGGGGCTCACTGCCTGCACCAACCACTATAAGAAAGAAACATATATAAAAGACTGATGGAGGCTACAGAATTGAGAAGTGCACCTAGTGTGAAATAACTTTAAATCTATATTCTCTTAAAATGACTTTGGGACAATGATGACTCTGTTTATAAAAACATGCCATCTGGTATTCATTTCCCTAATGAAATTTGTTGCAGAACACAGCTGCCACGCAAGGCACTGCCGCTGGGAGACACAGAGAACTTAGTGACTTGTCTGGGGGAGAAGCTTTGGTCTGAGTTGCAAACCTTGTGAACAGAGAGCAGCTGAGTGAGAGAAAGAGTGCTTACAGACCAGACACAGGTCATGATGTCAAGAACTTTCAGTCAGCTCTAAACTTAAATTACTTTCTGTCACACTTGGGCTGTTTTCACACATACACTGGAGTCCTGAAATGCTCTAGACATGTTTAGGAGCAGCAGCATGTAAGGATGCAAACGTCTACAGAATTTCCTCTGGACCTCTGTCCACCAATCCCACCCTGGCAAAAATATCTGGCTCATCAGCGAGTGAGATGATGTGCAAACATAGTGGCGAATATTTTGGAGCATTTGCTGCTACTGGAGGAGTTGAGTGAGGGTGTGTGCTGCTGAGATTTTCTGCTTTACTTTCCTTTCTACTGACCTGTTTGCTGCTGTTCACTCACTCCTCACTACTGCATGTAGAAACACGAGGTATTCATATCACAACAGTGAACAAGGAGCCTTACCTGCTATTTTTAACAATAGCAAAGAAAATACTGCAATTTCCACAATGTACACCTTTGGCCTCCTCTGTGCTCTTGACAGACACTCGCCCACGGCCCCACCCATAACACTTCCAGCTGTGAGAGCGTTTCTGAAGCAGACAATTTGCTGTGACGCACTTGTGTGAAAAGCAACTGCAGGGGAGAAGAGTGAGCAGAATTGTCTGCATGTGTGAAACAGGCATTACACATCGATGTCATGACACACCACAATGACTGGACATGGAAGGTTGTTTGAATTGTTGCTAATGTAAGTTCGTGCAGGTAACTCACCATGAAAGATGAAGAGTTTAATATGGTCATATTGATGTTTATTAATTTATTTATGGTTTATTCTGTTGGCTTATATAAAAGTAACAAACATCTGCATGTCTTACCATTCTCACTGTATAAAGGATGTTCCCATAGCAGTAGATCATAATACCAACTGGCACGAAGAAACATGCCAGGAGGAAGAAGAGGATGAAGGAGGTATCATTTGGGTCTTTAGACGCCCAGTCCAGGGAGCAGCCCAGCCGATGGATCTCCAACGTGTAGCGGTTCCACCCGAGCAGAGGAGCTCCCGTCCAGGCCAAAGAGTACAGCCAGATGTGGGCGATGGCCCGCCATGCCCACGGAAAGTCCACCACCTGGGCATGGACCACCCGGATGTAGCGTTCATAAGCCAGGGCAGCCAAAGTCATGATGGAAACAATGCCTGGCAGGGGAGAGCGTGAGAAAGACAAGCACGCTGAGTAATGCAGAGCGCTCGCTGCAGGATCTGGGTCAGTGGCAACTCAGCATCTCTTTTGACCATATTTAATCACACACCATGTAAACAGAATTCTGAACATCACATTCAATCGTTTCAGTCTTCTCAGGCCTTTAGAACTCGCAGAAAGTGACTCGACGCCCCCACACACACACCTCCAAGACCTGCATCTGTGTTATGCCGTCTTATTTTCCCACAATAAGTGGAAAGTTTGCTTCTGTAAGTGCATAGTTATAGCTCCTAACCGTAGCTTGTGGATCAGCTTGTTCTCACTTCTATAAGTCTTCTAAATCAGAGAGAAACACATCTCCAACTTGTAAGCTATAATACAGTATCCAACACTTAATCCATACCTTATATATTTAACCTCTAAAACATGCTTATATATTTATATATCAGAGCTGCAAAGGGTTGTCCAACAACTACAGCTGCTGTCACCAACCTTACTGAGTAAGCGCAAATAAAGTGAAAAAAATGAAAGCAGGTGTGTGTGCAGAGGACAAGAGGACACATATGCATGGTGGAGCACATTGAATTTATATTCGTGCATTTTAGGTTTCCAAAGTAATGCAGAGATCTACAGTAGATTTCCAGTCTTCTCATTCAATCATGCCACAGGGTCATCAGTATGACCTTGGGCCTTACATGTAAGAATATAACCCAGAACATATGAGTATTTTTCAGCTGCAGTGCTGTATTGTGAATGAGCAAGTAGGGGAGGGGCAGGCCGGTTTGCTCTAACTTATATTTCCATTATCTCCCAGGTCTGCCTGTTTATCCGAGTGTGGGTTGAAGCAGCAAGGCAGCCTTTCTGTTCACTGATAAAATCAGATGTTTCAGCTCAATAAAATAGAGAATTAGCCTTGATGTAAACAGTAACTTTGCATGTCTTTGATTTGCAATTCTCTTGTGACATATCTGCAATGCATACCGGATAAACAAAGGCATTGTTGCAGTACTGCTCGCTGACAGAGGCAGGCAGACGTGTTCTTCAGATTATATGCACAGAGGACAATGTCAGTTAAAGGACAGGAAGATAACTGAAGTGGAGGACAACTGTCCAACGCTTCTTTTGTGTTTAGTCTGATGATAAAGTGGCCAAAGGCTTGAAGGCTTGTTTTAACAAGCTCATTACTGCACACCAATCCCACTGAGTTGTAGTTCTTGCAGTGGTGGGACCTGGAGAATGACCCTGAGTGCTCATTCACACTTGACTGCTAAACAGACTTATGCTTATAATAAATGGACAGTCGTGTCACAGCAGCAAAGGTACAACTATAATAACAAAAGACAACCCCTGCACGAAACAGTAGCCTGCAGAATGAGCTCACACGCTTATGAAAAACAGACATGAGGCACTGTTTGACAACAGAAAAAGATACACGTTATGAAACCATCTAGGTTATGTTTTACTGCAGCTTATTAACGTGGAAAACAAAATGTGACACTGCTATCAAAAAATAATTCTTACATTTTTGTCTTGTAGTAAACAATAATGTTTTATCTGTATGTATTTAACATAAAAATATTCTTATTTTATTGCATTCCTTGAATATTCTATATTGTAAATGAGCTAATTCCTGCTCTGCAAAATTTTAAAGGCTGCATTTGTCAGATACTGAAGATTATAGGAATTAAAATAATGTTTTAACTAACTTAAGACTTAAACAATTATTTTTAATGATGAAAGCTTTCATTAATTGTAATTTAGCTTTAAACACATTTATTCAATACAGAAAAAAATAATAAAACAGCGCAATATGAATATACATGCAAGAAACAATAGATTTAAATCAATTTAATAATTTCTTCCTCTCACCAAATAAGCTGTTGCTGAAGCCGTCCCAGACGCACGTCGCCTGGGTCCATATCCATCTGCCTTTGACGCACGAAACGAAGGTAAAGTTTATACCGATGGCAGAAACCAGAAAATCGCTCAAACTTATATTAACCAGCAGCAAATTTGTGGGCGTCCGGAGTCTTTTGAATTTACAGTACAGTACTAAAACAATGATATTATTACAAAAGCCGAACAATCCGATGGTTCCGATGGTAAAAGCGAGAAGTTTGTAGGTTCCAACTGCGAAAATGTACTGTTCCGTACTTCTTTCGGTTCTGGTTTCGTTTGCAGGATTCATTGCGCGGATAAAAACTCGTTTTCCACCATTGTGAAGCGCGCCTCCGAGGCACGAGAGACAAGTGTGGAGGGGTCCACCCTGGGCGCTGCTCCTGAACCCAAAAGATACCCCGCGCGCCGCTAGTTTAAACCAACACCGAAACAGCGGCTTGATGAAAGTGGGTCACTGTACCAACGTCAATTTAGACAGAGCCTTGGAGTTTCACTTCCGCTTTGCTCATCAAAATAAAACAGGTGCTTTTGGCTGAGATGTTTTGCTTACTTTTAATGTCTTATGTTTGTACAGTGTCCTTGGGTGCTTTGATAAGGCGCTTTTTTAAAATAAAATGTATTATTATTATTATTATTATTATGTCGCGTGACGCTGTTGTCGGTTTGTGCTCGTTTGGAAACTTGTATTCAAGAGCAACATTTAGCTAGCTTCCGAACACAGTATAACTGTTTATCCATAGTTAATTTATCCCATAATTTAGCTAGAAAACACTTCTATATTATTTTGAAATCAAAATTAATTTCCGGTTTTCAGTCTGTTCGTGAATGATGGTGATATAAAAGATGCTTTAAAATTAATCTATTACAGCTAATGCAACATTGTAAAAACTAAGATCAGTCCACACAAGGTGCAATTAAACATACAGTTATTACATTTATTACTTTAAAACGAACTTTCATGGACACGTCCAATCTTAATAAAATGAACATTCAATAAAATGTGCTTAACAAGTATCCAATTTTAGGAAGAGTACGGCATTCAGTTCAGAATAAAAAGCAGGGAAACAAAAGTTCTATCTATCTATCTATCTATCTATCTATCTATCTATCTATCTATCTATCTATCTATCTATCTATCTATCTATCTATCTATCTATCTATCTATCTATCTATCTATCTATCTATCTGTCTGTCTGTCTGTCTGTCTGTCTGTCTGTCTTCGCACACACACACACAAACACATAAGAATGATGATATGAAACTTCTTCCATAATATAAATAATCTACTTGAATTCTATGTATGACTGTATGTCTTGCAGTAACTTTACTGACGTGTCTTGTTCTTGTATTTTAGTTATTTTACGTTTTTTTAATTAATCAATCAATCAATCCATTAAATTGTTGATGTTCAGTGATTTTTGTTTAGTGTATTATATTGTTTTGTATTGCATGTACCCGTGAGATACACAAATAAATGTTTTAAAATTGAAACAACAAACAATTTTTTTTTTTTTTTTTTGAGTGAAAGCAATATGCTTCTCTACTATTCCCAGAAACCAAACAGCATGTCGACATGTTTCCAACAACACTCATCTCACCATAACCTCACCTGTGTGTACTTTTACCTCTCTAGAACAGTATAATTATGATCCATGGCTATGTCTATTGCATTTATGCTTTTAACATGAATTTGTATCATTGCAGGTAAGAATGCAAAAGCCTGCAATAGTTTAAGTAACTCCCCAACTTCTAAAACAACACATTAACTGCTAATTTCTTTCTTTTCTTCTTTTTTTCCTGCTTTTTTCTTCTGTGATATGACATTTCGAGCTGCTCTTCTTTGACTGTTGTCTCAGAGAAATGTCACTGTGTTGAAATGCTTGATTCTCACTGCAGCATCCTTTGCTGCTGACCTCATTTTTCAAAGCCTACAGGTTGATTCAACATAGCAGATCTCAGTCAAAGAACACAAGAGGAAAAGAAAAAAAATACAAGTGTGGGTTGGGAAGTGCATGGCACACAGACTCTAGGAATGTTTTAATTATGCTGCAGCTCACCCACTGACTCACTTGCATGCTTCCCATTCATGGTTTAAAGTTTTTTTTTTTTTTTAAATTCAAGGCACAGAGAAAGCTTCACTGTATGTACTCCATGTACTATAATCAGTCAGCAAGGATTTATGCCGGGGTCTGACACTGCAATAAAATGCACTCCTTTTTACACCAAGGGCAATGTAGCAGGCAACTGTTAAGTACTGGAGTCAATCATATAAATAATATATTTTTTTTCACACATTTCATTATTGTCTATCTCTAATATTGGGCTCTCGTTCTAAGGACTGATGCAATGCTGCTAAGTAGGGAAATGGTCATCAGATTTATACTGGTCGTACTGGCAATTAAAACACAAATCGGCAGCATTCAGACAACCGATAAAAGTGTGTATTTTATGCTGTTCCAAAGCTTTTACTGTTGACATGATGTTTCCTTTTTTAAAATCCTTTAAATGCATTTTATCTCTCTCTCTCTCTCTCTCTCCTCTCTCTCTCTCTCTCTCTCTCTCTCTCTCTCTCTCTCTCTCTCTCTCTCTCTCAGATCTTATCTAGGTCAAGCATCCAATCAAGGCTTTTCTTCCTTTTTTTATCTGTCCATCTACTGTGTATTTGTCTTTCTGACCCTGCAAACTTTATATGTTTTACTGAATGGAGGCTTAATTAATAGGGATTTCTTATCAAATGAGGCTTCTCTCTACATCTCTCTGCCCATCTGCATACATGCAAATAACCATCCATTGCCCCCAAGATGCAATTATTCTAGCATTACAGTCACTGTACTGGGAGTCAGTTCTATAATAAATTTTTAATCAGCTCTTCACTGTCACAAACTTCAGCACCTCATGCATGACAAAGCTCTGTTCTGCCAGCTATGCCATCACACATCTCATCATCAGTATCAGTATACATTCCCTGATACTCTTTTGTCAGCCTACTGTGGTTCACTGAGTAAATACCACCCTGTCTCTAGTGAACGAGCTGCTACGGCACTCCAGAGAAGGGGTGAAATTAAAGCTCTAGCAGCAGCTTCACCTTTTACAGACACATGCCCACAGAGCTGCAGGAAATAATAACAGTGTTTATTTGTTGACTTTTTAATGTTCACATTCAAACAAGGTAGTCCAAGTCAAAAACATTCATGGACAATGAACAAATAAAGGGACAAAGCAAAGTCTGTGTAAAAGAAAGGGCCTGATTGAGAGGGGTGAATCATTTCTAAGCTGTCACACAGATCAGAGCAGCTCTTGAGACTCACACTTGCAAAGAAGGGAAACTCTTGCCTAGAAATGAAATAAATAAAAAAAAATCAATATATATCTAATGTATGTTTGCCTCACAAACTGAGGGTCAAATGCAGAAGCTGCAGAGTCTAATCTGGTTTGTGTCTTCCTGAGATGAATATAGTCCCAAAAAAACTGAAAATCCACACATTGTTAAAATATCTAAAGGCAAATGCAATAATCTCACCTTGTCTTTAAAAGAGTTTAGTAAATTTAGCACCTGTGCTTACAGAAACAGATGGAAGAGAAATGCTTCAATTAAAGAAAACAATTCCAAACTTCGTGTGTGTTAGCCTTCCAGTATTTTGCAAGAAGTGTCAGATCAAAGGCAAAATGTTTGAAATGCCAGGAGATTATGACAGTGTTCAAAGTGTACAGAATCAAGAGCCACTTTTCAGCTTAGCATGTAAATCTGCTACAAACTTGTAAGTGAAGGAGAAAAAAAAGGTGTCTTTGAAAATACCTTACACAGCAGTCAGCAATCCACAAATTCTCAGCAGGAGTAAAGTACGTACTTCAGACAGACAAAGTATGTGCTTCAGACAATACAGTATATTTTGGTTTCTGAAGTTACAACCTCCAAAAGACAATGCATATCTAAGTCATACTCCCAGCTCAGAATAGGAATTTCAGGTTTTGTGCTTTGCTCACTATACTAAAGAAATGCTAAGCTGAAACTTATTTTATGCTTTGCTATTAACAGGAATTTCTCATAAGCAATAATTAGTTCAGTTCACTAGTTTAGTTCACTAAAATTATTGTCCTTTTTTTCCTGACTGGAAAATCTTAAATATAGGTGTTTAGCTTGTTCTCAGTCGGAAGTAAAATTCTGATTTCCAATGTCTCTCATCAACGTCTTGCTAATTTTACTGAAAAGCAGCTCGTAAAAGCAACAAACAATTTTCAGCTAAAGCTTCTAGAAACTTCACAGAGGAATACAACAGCAGTGAAGGCCATGCGGTTTATGGAGCCGATACGTGATGCTGGGGTGAGTGATTTTCATCCTGCTGTATAAACCTGCGTTGTGTTCTAACAGCCTGGGCCACTTCAACGCACAACTGACAAAGAGGTTGGCCCTGAAAGAGGGAAAAGTACCAATTGTCTGTGCCAAAGCTGCAGACATGAGGAAAATTTGAGTTAAGCTGGCTGTGCAGACTTTCTCTACCATTGTGGTGCATTAAGTCTGAGCTCCATGTGAGCTAGCATTATCTCTGAAGCTATTTGCTGATGTGTTTTAAGGGTTATTAAGTACTACTGATCTAATAACAGTCTCTCTAAGAGTAGTGACTGGGTCACTCCATGACCTAAAACAGGTAAATGTGAATAGTGATGAAAATTCATGGTAAAAAAGGACCTGTTTTACAGCACACTAGAGCTTTAACACAGATCATGGCATGCCACACACATTTTACTAAGCCCTCATAAAATGGTGGAACTCGTGAAAACAGGCACATTATGTCCCTGTTATGGACCAGTAGCAGCTAACATGTGCCTATAGTTTCAATTTCTGGATTATCTATTACTTTAAGCACTTCAAAATGGAAAAAGAAAAAAAAAAACAAAAAAACAATGTTGCCCACCCCCGGTGTACACAGCATTAATCAGATAGCAGGTGGTAAACACATGGCTTGGCATAAAGACAGCATATGGGAGACTTGCTTGTCTGAGTCAAAGTATGTCAGCTTTCAGCCTTTATTACTTAGCAAAAACAACAACTAAAACATTCAGTTTATTCACTACAAAACATTTACTGTACACATTCAGTTCTCAAAATAACAACAGGTCTATAAGACTTTCCTATGTTGCTTCCACCCACTAAAGGTTCGGTTAGCATTATAAAACTATATTCTCATGGACTACGAAGTTTAATGCTAACTGGTCACAGTTCCCATACATAATGCATGAAAACAGAAATGTAAACACATAAAGGTAAATAAATAAATAACATACAAAATAAAAGTACATAAGGACTACAAAACTCAAAATAACTTCCAAACAAAATGTTGCCACCTCACAGATTTTAAGCCTGGATTGTGAACATTTCGATTTGGTCATTTTTGTAATTATTAACTTGCTGCTGCTTTGAGAAAATTTAAAAAAAAAAAAAAAAAAAAAAAAAAAAAACCAAAACAAAACAAGACAAAAAACAACAACAAAAAACATAAAATAAAAAAAAATTGCATGTAAGGTGCATTACCGTGATGCCATAGTAATTGTAGTGCAAAACGTATCCACCAGGAGGCAGAATACAATTATCAGATTATATATAACAGGTTTTGAGCAAAGATTTTACCATATGGTGATGCAATAAGTCTCAGAAACTATATGTATCTAATATGATACCTCAGGTGTGAAAGAGTTAAGAAACTATGACTACATTATCTAGAAATTTGGGAATTAAAAATAATCACTATACGACAGGCTTAAAAGAATACAAACCTCCCTCCAGAATTTTATGCCAAAAAATATTATTTTTTTAACTGAACATTTTACATAGCAGAAAAAAATATTCACTGTACATTTTTGTGCCAAAGCTGAATAACACTGTGATACGATGTGTTGATAAGTCAAATTTGTGTTTCCTCACAGGCAGTGGCTCACCTGGTCGGGGTTAATCTACGACAGCACTAAAAGCATTAGACTGTTGCTGCAAATGCACAGCTGGGAAATGACTGACATTCACTTGCCCAGGTACGTTTCTTCTATTTTGAGTGGTTCTGCTCCTCTGTGGCTCTCCAAGCCGTGACATTGTGCAGTCAGACATGTGAAAACAGTTTCAATTTGTGTTTCTTTTATAGCTTTGCATGACACGATTTTTAAGAGTGGATATTTACTCTCTTGAGCCAACCTGAACTCAGACAGATGTGAAATAAGCATGACCCCTTTGGCAAAATGACTGTAAAGAGGACACAACTTTGAAGTATTGTAAATAATGCACAACTGGATTCATTTTCATATATTTTAGTACTAAGTCATGTACCATATTCAGATGAAAACTCAGCCCAGCATCATCCAACCCACAGTGATTGAGGAAGTGTTAGGTGAGTCTTCCCTGGAAACAAGCATACGTGTGCTCATTTTGGTTTGTTTGACACAGCTATCAGAGGAAATCCTGCACCATTGCTGGCAGGTATATTTTAAAACACGTCCCAGTTAAAAGTCTTGTTTTCAATGTCTGATGCTTTAAAATCATATGTTTGAGGGATAAGTAGTTTTTTTTTGTCTTTTTTTTATCTTCTTATCATGTGTGTGTTTTGGTTCTGGATTTAAATCAACCAAATGATGGACGTGGCCCTTGGCCACCTCAAAGGTCCTCTACAGAACTTAATTTCCCTTTGAGAGCTGTCATACCCAATGGAGGAGCCTAGTGAGTTACATTTGGACCACATGCATTGCTGGAACAGCGAGCAGCTGTTTTGTTCTCTGGATAAACACAAATAAAGCATTTGCCTAAAACCAGCTTCGCTTAAGTGGCCGCGTGCCATATCATCCCTGCTCTCTGTGGGATTAACAGAGCAGATGATGTGAACTTTGAAAGTGGATGGTGCAGCTGTAATGCACCGCTGTCTGCAGCTCGCCTATGAAAAATGATCTTTTAAATGTGTACATCTGTTCTGGCTACTTTGTAGCAGCTAAAATCATCATGCACTTTTAGGCGTGCCTCTGGATATAAGATGTTTGACTTCACAAGACTTAAAAAGTAAATTCCTATGAAAAAGGACATTTTTGTGTGGATAGTGACTGTGATGGAGACATTAATTGTTACAATCTTCCCTCTTCCTTGTCACTGCGAAGTGTCTTTGAGAATTTCCCTAAGGAGCTGATGTGTCAGTTTAAATAAAATGTCTAAAGGCCTGAGTCCTGTTGCTTTTCTGTCTTTGACATGCATAAGATGCATCCAAGGTTATTCCAGGCTAGTATACAGTAGAGATGTGAGCAAAGTCACAATCTACATATTGGCAGATGCAAACGATGTGTTCGTGTGAGGGCAGACTGTGAAGCAATGTCAGAAAATCTTCTTTAAACTAGTTTAATCGCTTTGTTTTAACATGTTACAGGACCTCAGACAATTTCTGTGTGCAGCAGCAAGGGCATCCAGAATTAAACACTAATCAGCATGAGTCACAGATTGGTGGCCCAGTTCCACCCCTGCAGAAAGCAACTTAATTATGGCATGTCAGCTGAATTTACAAAATAATCTTTTAAAAGGATTCAAATGAGAGGCCTCAAGATTAACATGCTAACCTTTGTGGTGTATACTTATTGAGTTATGAATAATTCATTACAGGAAACCATATCTTGTTCTCACAGTAATTGGATGAGATAGACTTGAATGTGTGTGTGAATGAGTATTATGTTGGAATATGAGGTTTCCATCTCTGAAGGTTTACCTCCTGGAGGATTCAGAAGGGTTTTGTTGTCAGACTGGTGCTATTTTTTCTATCCTTGTGAGTGGGCTGGAAGATGGATGAAACCAGTGGTTAAATTCACATCATTTACTGTATAAAAGCAGCAATATTATTCATTTGACTTACTTTCTACGCATCCCTTTCTTTGGTTAAATTTCACTCCTTATTCAGCTGTATTTTGTTCAGACATTTGCACGTAAACGACACCACACATGCTGAAGTAAGCACGCAGACAATGCATGTATGCTACCTCATGAAATAGTGTTCATGGGAAATGTAGTGATAGCACTGCCAGGATAAATAATCAAAATCCACTGCTCTATTCATCACCTTCCAAACTGGCCAGTAAGTTTTCATTTATACCTGCCAAAATGAATTTTAACCCATATTTGGCAGGTTGATGGATGTTGATGATGATGATGATTATGATGATTCTTTATTCAGACATCTTTTTTTTACAAACAAAATTTATACAAAGTATGTCCTTGTAAAAGAAAAAAACTTAAAGACAGTCCGAATAGGGTATATAGGCAGAAGCAAAAGCTTATAATGCTTACCCCATGTTAGTTTAGAGCTCTGTGTAAATCACAAATTAGATCACAATAAGATATTATATCAGTTCAACTGGTAACAATTTTATGTTTACTATTATTCATTATGCACGGTGGTGTGGTGGTTAGCACCGCAGCCTCACAGCAAGAAGGTTGCTAGTTTGAGTCTTGGCTGGGGGGAGGTTTGGTGGTGGTCTTTCTGTGTGGAGTTTGCATGTTCTCCCCATGTATGCGTGGGTTCTCTCCAGGTACTCCAGCTTCCTCCCACCATCCAAAGACATGCTTGTTAGGTTAACTGATGACTCTAAATTCTCCCTAGGAGTGAATGCGAGTATGAATGTTTGTTTGTCCATATCTGTGTTGGCCCTGCGATGGACTGGTGACTTGTCCAAAGTGTACCCTGCTTCTCACCTGTTAATGCTGGGATAGGCTCCAGCTTACCTGTAATGGAATAGGCCTTACAGAGAATGAAAGGATGAATGAATATTATTGATTATGCTAACTTAATACAATCACTTCCATTTTTATTAAATCACAAAAAACAACTAAAATATCAAAATATTACTTCATTCCTGAGCTCAGGCATTTAAAGGAAAAACAATCTGTTCTTTTAACAAAAAGACTGACATATTCTGAATGCTGAGCTTTAAAATGTTCCCATAACTTGAACAGTATTTTCTAATTGTAGACATTAAAGCAGGATAGAGTGAGCCTTACTTGTATTTAGTCTCAAACTAGTTTTAAACTTTTTTATATTAACCAAAATAATACATGCATTCATGCATTATTTATGTTCTGATAATTTTTCATACACATTTATCTTTATATTAGTGCAATGCAATAAAGCAGTGCTAAGGTTAAATTTCCTCTCAGAGCAGTGCCAGACATAGAGCACTCATATCTTGTACTCTGCAGAACCCCATCTGACTCATCACAACATCTCATTATTTTATATGAAATACTTTTATATTCATATATTCATACATTTTATATTAAGTCAGCCACAATATAAAAAATGTAAAACTGTTTGCTAAAGCAATGTTTTACTGAAAACCTGTGTCTTCACTTTGAGATCAATCTAAACATTTGTGCAGAACAGCAAGTGAACATGAAGCATTATGTAACTTTCCTGGGTAGAACACACACACACAAAAACCAAGTCATTCAAATTTCTATTTTCTTTCTTTTTGTGAGTTCTGTGCTGTTTTGGCACAACAAATGCACCATGTTCTTGCTCAAACTGGCGCCAAATAAAAAAGAAAAAAAAAATCTCAGAGATCATAAACTGCATATATAAGGTTGAAAATATTGGCAAGACTGAGCTCATCTGAAGTTTTACAGAAGAACTCATTAAACACACAAAACAAACTAAATAAAACAAATGATTAAAATGCTCATTAATGTAAAAATGTTCATTAACTACTAAGCAGTTCTTCATATCAATTGTTATTGTGAAATTTCTGTTTTTGACAGAATATGTATTTACCTTTGCTTCATTGTGTGTGCTCTCAGTGGTTTTCAGATATATTTGTGTTCCCATATGCTAGAATAGATTAAACTTGATTTTTTCCTTTTCCTCCCCCCACACACACCTGCATGGCTTCTGACAGCGTTTGCTTTTGTGCAGGCCTCACTCCTCTGCTGATCTCTCTTTGGCGCACTGACACTTCTCTTTCCTCTACAATATTTTTTCCCACCACTTTCTCAGCATGCGACTGATGTCTCAGGAGTTTTTTTTCTGTAGCTTTGAAGTCAATTCCGAATAAAGCGCACACCTCCTCCTGCAAAAATGCAGACGCTGACTGACTCACCTACCCATGCATGCCAGAAATGTCATAGCTTCAGCTTTATCTCTGCTATTATCTCCCTTTTTGCAGACACTGTCTTTGTGCACTGTGCCCATGGACATTAAATACATTTACCATACAGTCACCCAATGGGACCTGTCCGTGTCAGCTGTCTATTTTCTGCTCAACTCTATCAGCCTGTGTCAGCCTGCCCTGACACCGGGTATTCTCATGCCAGTCAGGTTCTGCTTTCTAAATGTGCCATAAGTATAAGTGATTGTATTTTTCTCTGGCTAACTTCTCTGCAGTTGTCATTGTTATACTGTATAACAAACACCTCTGCCAACTATGTCACCTCACCACACTCTGAAACATGCCAAGAAAGCAACCCAAGTGTCATCTTCGATGTCCTTTGCTGTCATGGTGATAGATGCTGATTCATGCTCAACTGGTGGTCCTGTACATCACATTATGTGCACTGATGCTCACAGCAAAAGCATTATAACTATAGGCAGCCAAACCTATTTTACACAAATGCATTAGCAAGGAGTAGAAGTGGGTGATATGTACCTCTGGAGGGAATGCGGAGGTGTCGCCTCTAAAAGTGGTGACTATGTAGGACTTATTTGCAGCAATTACACAGCTGATTAACATAATTAGTGTCTATCTGAGTTACACTCCATTCTGCAGGTCAGGAAATCTCATCATTAAGTTAAATGTGGTAATTTGTGTCTACACACAGCAGCCTTCAATAAGTTACCTGGAAGGTTTCACCACGCTCGAGGCAACTTACTGAACTGGACTGCCGACAAAGTCAACATTTACACTGAGACATTACAAAAAGAATGTTATACTTATCAATTGTACTGTACTGGGTCATTGCTTTTTTATCTTTAAATTGCAAATGGGACAAGCTTTCAGTTTGAAGCATTCAAATAACATTGTTAGCAAACACAAGCATCAGCATTTACTAGTTACTTTATGTGGACTCTCAGTGAACTGGAAATAATAATGGGGCTGGTCTCGGTAGCTTCCCAGTGTTAAACTTCTACCAGTCTGTTTACCAAAAGATAATGCAGATAATATAGTTGGCATTTTTTCATGTAGCTGATGTGGCTTAGGAAAAGGTGACCTGTAGATAGGGTTTTAATTAAAGGTTCTGATATTTGATCCCTTGTATCTGGTATTCTGTAACAAGGCAATAAAGCAGTAGTCCTCAAACTTATTGAATCATGACCCCCAAGACAACATACGTTGGTGTTCACGACCCCCACGCAATAACTTAGTGATTAATTGTGTGATATACCAAATGTTTCATCCTCCAGCCATCCTCTAAATGTAAGGCTGGAAAACTGTCTTACCTTCATAAAAAGGAGAATAAAGTGGTTTTTAGTGGTTGACCACTGTGACAAGTCACCTACATGCCGATATTCAGTTTCATAATGTCAAAGTCAGATTCTTTTATGTGACGTGTACTAACTGTTGTTTATGTATTAATGTGTTAAAAATTTAAATTGAGAATTTAAAAGACTTATCTTGTCATTAATTTCAAGAGCCTGCTATATGTCTACTGCATGTGTTAGCCTTGGATTCCATGATAAGCTAATATTCTTCATTTGATGTTTTCAAATGTGCATATTTCCTACATATGTGGAGATGTATAAATTGTTTTTGACAGGCTACAGTAATTTAAACTACTTTTGTCCCCATGGTAAGGAACTGGGACAATGAACTAGGCATTCATCTCCTTGAGACTGAAATTATAAGAAAGCTCACGTTTATTCTTTAACCAGGAACACATACCTGACTAAACCCAGTTTTATTTTAATTCCTCCCAGTGTTAAATTTTTATTCTTTTTTATCTTCTAATTGCTGTGCTTCAAAAGTGTTAGATTAATATATACAACATAATTGAAAACTGTTGGAGGTTTGCTGAGCATTGCAGTCCTCCAGCAGGATGATGGCCATCAGCTGGAAAAGGATGAAGTGTTCTCTTTGAGTTGGGAATGAGATCCTGGTCCAAGTGTCGGGGTTTTATTTATGGGTGTGTGAAGATTGGAGCAGGAGATCAACAGGTGGATTGGTACCTGCAGTGATGTGGGCTCCACAGTAATATGGGCTCTGCAAGTGACACCCACCACCACTACCTCTATTCAATGTGTTTCACCATTTAGTGGTAGATGTCAACTGCACACCTTGTTTTCTTTTAGACAGCTAATCCCAAAATAAAAGAATTTTTGTGTTTTACTGGGAGGTAAAATGTTGCAGGATAAGAACTTCTAAATGATCTTAGATTAACTCTAGTTAATATTATTTTTTTTGTTCAGTTTGGTATCATTCCATGAACGTAACAGAGATATGGAAGTACTGAATTTTCCAGTTTCACATTAACAGACATGTACTTGAATGTAACAGGGCATATATTGTGGAAGTTCAGAACGTACATAGCGCCAGCTGTGAATGTGATCTAAGCAAAACAAATCCACATCAGTCCAGTTTATAATATCAGTGTGACTGCGCTGTGGTGGTTAGTTCTGGCTGCAGCTGTTTCCCAGTGGCTGGTAGGACTGAGTGTAGTAGCAGTAGCTGAGCTGGTGACTTCATCTACATGCATGTTTCTGTATTCTAGTAAGAGTCTGCAGCGGTACAGGAGGTCTCTGATTGGATAGTTTGATTTGTTACCATCCAGTCAAACAGAAGTGTAAAGATATGGACAAAATTCGCAACCGCAACTTCAGAGTCTTGCACACAATTATGTGCTTTGCATCTGTAAATAGGGTTTTCGCAAAAAAAAACTTTTTCTTTTTTTTTTTCCAATAACACAAAATCTTTTTACAACCACGCAAACTCTTTTCTGCACATTTGCAAACTTGATTTTTCAGGCAGATTGTTTTTAGAGGGTGACAAGCTTGATTTACAGATGCAAACTCTGGAATTATGTGAAAACGTTCATTTACAACTGCAAAATCTTCATGACTTAATATTGAGCCCATACACCCTCTGCTTGGACTTTTCCATCCCCAAATGTCCAGCATGTATGCATGACAACATGTCAGCCCTGAGCATGGTATGATTGTTTTATCTCCCTTTAGCAGGATGCCATTTACCTGAGATAACTCATGTCTGGGGTTCTAACACTCAGTGATGGCAGGTAGACATTTGTTGTTTGAATCAGGCCATCCTGACTGTATAACTTGCCTTAAAGTTGACAGATGCTCATCCTGTACTGTAGCATCTCTGGTTTCTGACTTACAGGGGCATTGCTGAATACAGTGTGTATTTGGGAGTCCATTCCCTCACACAGTGAGTGATTGTTGCATTCAGTTGGTTTTCTGGATAGGGTGTCCACAACAGAAATTTGTTTCCTGGCTTATATGTAATGGTGATGTCTCTGGAGCTGCAGTATCATGTGCTGGAGACGAGGTGGTGCAGCTACAAGGGGCTTGCATGTGGTTGATTCCAGAGGTTTGTGATCAGACTCGACAATCACCTGTTTCAGGTACTTGTGGAACTGCTTACATCCAAGGAGTCCTGCAAAAAGCTATTTCTCCATTTGGGCATAATTTTTTAAGTTTCATTCAGAGCTTTGGATGCATATGCAACTGGCTTTTTATCCTGAAGCAGGACTGCTCTTAAACCTCATTTGGGTGCGTTGATCTGCAATTTAATGTCCTTGGTGTGATCAAAGTATATACAGAAGCCAGTACAGAACCTGGCTTCTGTGTCAAAAGGTCCTTCACACACTGGAACATCATGATTTGAGTCCCATACAAACTCGCTATTCTCTTTCAAGCAAATCTGTTGCCCCAGAGTTGACTCTCTGGGGCAAACTTGAAGAAGTCAGTGTCCACGACAGCATGCGCTTTTCTGGGTTTGTATTTTATCTGTTAATACACAACTGGCCAGAGAACATCAGCTGTACATGCTGGCAGAATTTTCTATAAGTTGGAGGAATCCCAATCTATCGGCGGTATTGGTACGCCTGTATTCACCACTGTCTATCGCAGGTCGATGCAGCCACTATCCGTAACTGACACCATGTAATGTTTCTGGTCTGCTGAAAGTAATCTAAGCACATAGATACCAAGGAGACGACATGCTGTTGGCAACCATGTTGTCTTTGTTTTATTACTCCTCCATTCCATCTCACATAACTCGTCATGCGTACGGCATCAGCTGGCATCTGCCACTAGATCAGAACATGCATAGATGTTACACTCTTTCTACAATAATGTCTTCTTGCATTTCTTCAACGTATTTACGACTGCTGCCCAGATAGTTCTGGGTTATTTAACTCAGTTAGGAAGGTTTCTAAGCAAAATAGATAAATTGACTATATTTTCTGTTCCTTTTGTATGTGCTTTTCTGTGGTGCATGATCACCTGGATTAGGTAACTAGCCCCTGCCTCGTGTTGCCTCAGTTTTAATGGATGCTAATTTAAGGTCAGATTCTTGTCTATACTATCATAGTTTACCATGATTAGTTTTCCCATCCTTTGATACTGTAGTTGGTATTGTGTTACAGCTCTGTCTGTTTCTTTTGTTTGTGGTTTCAGTTTCTGGATTCTCTACCTCAGCAGTATTCTTAGGTTTTCATCTTTAATTAAAGCCCCCAGTTCCTTCATCTGGTTGTCTGCTGTCTGTTCAGTTCAGAACTTGGGTCTTTCTCCTCCTCAAAATGTTTCTTGTCAGCGTAATGGTGTTTTCAGACAAGCACACAGTAATTACAAGGTAGTGTGTTGAAGTAAAAAAAAAAAACATCAATTGAAGAAAGTATAAAAAGGAACTAAAAACCAAAAATGATAGAAAAATAATCTTTTCAAGAAGTCCACAAGAAAACCAGGGAAACATAAACACAATTTTAACTTGTTTTACTCAGAGTGCAGGGCAGTCTCTTGTGTTAGCACACATCAGCAGGTGGTATTTACTGCATATTTTAATTAAATCAAATTCAATTCAGCTTTATTTGTATGGCGCCACTTCACAACAATGTCATCTCCGGGCACTTTACAGACAAATAATTTCAAGCCTGTTCATAATAAATAATAGATTAGTTAAGGAAAACCAACAGATTGCATCGAATCTTGACTTTGATCCAATCCTCAAGTGGACAGTGGAAAGGAAAAGCTCCCTTTTAACAGGAAGGAAAAACAACTGCAGAACCCAATCTGTGCAGGGTGCCCATTTGGGGTTGTTGGGCTGCAGAGGACAGGAAAAAGAGATGAGCGTTTATGTCACGTTGTCTAATTATATTACCTATAAATTACCTGTATTACCTGTATTACGAGAAAAGTATTGTTCCAAGTACAGAGCCCCGAAGAACACCATTAGTTACTCTTGCATGTGAAAGACTCATCATTTACATTAACAAATGGAAATCTATCACATAAATATGACTTAATCCAGTCTAATGTTGCTCCTTTAATCCCAATAATATGTTCAAACTTCTGTAACAAAATGTTGTGATCAGTGGTGTTGACTGCATCACTGAGATCTAACAAGATAAATACAGACAGGAGTCGTTTATCTGAGGCCATGAGAAGACTGTTGGCTTTCACCAGGTCTGTCTCTGTGCCATGATGAGCTCTAAACCCTGACTGAAATTCTTTAGACAGATAATTTCTTCTCAAATGGCCACATAGTTGAGTTGAAATTATTTTCTCAAAAAATCTTTACATAAAGGGGAGGTTGGATATAGGTCTATAATTAGCTAACACACCGGTCTGTTTTTCTAAGTCAAGGTTTGATTACAGCACTCTTAAAAAAGTAAGTACATATCCTGTTACTAGAGATAATTAATCAGATCTAATATTTCACTGTCTTTACAAGAGGAGTAACACCGTATTGTTAATGCAGCACTAAGCTGTCGTAAGACAAAGGTCATAGCTGAAGAAATGAGAAACAGCAGAGCACTGAGACTGTAAAATCCAGGATTAAAAGTGAATGTCATGTAATTACAAAACTGTCTTTATTTTAACCTGAACTGCAGGGGAGGAAGGAACTAGAAGATTTGGAATCATGGTTGTGACAGTGATGCAGTGGAGCTTTAAAAGTCAGGTAAATGTCACACAGCAGTTGGAACAGAAAATTAACTGATTAACAGAACCATTCACAGAATACATCACTACCTTCAGTGATGTTCAGGTATGACTATACACCATACACCTTTTAATACCAGCCTGTAGAACATCCATTATGTGAAAGTTGTGGTTAAATATGCTGACATGGCATACTGATTGACAACTAGTATAATGAAATTGCTTTGTGAAAGACAAGGAGCAGACACTGACAAAGGAGTAAAACCTACAAGAGTTATGGCTTTTAAAATAGGGGATGCACAGTGGAAACTGTTGCTATGGGGCAGTGTAATAAATTTACCCCTCACAGTCAAGCTGGACACCAGTCTGCCATGTGATATGACGCTGTTGGCCCTGTGGTAAAGTTGATGACAGATGATGAAAAGACCTGAGGCTTCAGAGATCCAATCCATCCCAGCAAACCCCCCACTGGCTCTGCAAACTTATAGACCAGTGGGGGGTAAACCAGGTAACATTGTCAGGGAGGGTGAGAGTTTAAACGACATCCAATCCTCTCACATTCACACTCACTCTTCAGCAAATTTAGTCATTATGAGGACAGATCTGCAGTTCCTTCTGTAGTGTTGAATTAGAGGTTAACTGAAGGACTTCTGGTGACTGAAAAGCTGATCATAATAGTTATTTTTGATCTCCTAAAATGTGCTTTTCCTATTACTTTAAAATTTTTATTGTAGTCATTGCAAGGGTTTGTTGGTACCACACTGATCTAGTTCAGCTCATTTCAAACAACCTTAGTTATCCCAAATGGGCAATTCATGTGCCACACTCCTATTAAGAAACATTGAGAAGCACAAGGGCACATCTAGACAGTGTTAATGTGAGTAAGTATCACCTAAAACACTGTAGTGATTAAAGTGACGAATATAAAAGAGATGCAAGTCAGAAGAAAACACAACACATCAGAGATGAATAAAATTACTTTCTTTCAGTAATGGAGTCCACAGAGAAATTTCTTTTCCCTTAATCTGGCACAGGTGGGTGCATTAAGAGACAGTTCCTCACAGTTCAGTGGGCATGTGTGGGGTTGGTGGGTAGGTGAAGGTGGCAGAATGCTTTGTTGGTTGAAAAAGTGCATTAAAAAGTCTCAGTATATTTCTGGAAAGCCAGGAGTTGGAATTCCTCAGTGGGAATATTTCCACCATGTGTGGATGTAATTTTAATGCATATGGTAATCAAACATATTTACTCATGTAATAATTACAAGTGTAATCATTCTTTTATTCATATAATACATTTATTCATTTATTACCTTCAATTACATTTCATTATGTGTATTTTCCTTATATAGAACATTGACGTTATTATTCACCTGTTGGGTTATGATGCAGGCTTGTGTGAGGTCAGGCTGACCACTCCTTCCAGACTCGTGATATGAGGAAAAGTTGAGACTGGTAGACACCTGCTCGATAGAAACAGTTGTTTAGAAATAACAGCCTGTTTGGGTGAGACATTAGGAGAGCGGTGCCTTCCATTCTCCCTTCTCCTTTTTATCAGTTTAGAGACTGGCCTCCAGCTTGAATCAGGTTAAATAAAACTGATTCCGAAAATGCAGCAAGGCAGAGTACTTTTGTTGGCTTCCCGAGTTAAGAAGATAGCTCTCGATAGCCTGTATTTAATACTTCTCCTGTAAAGCAGAATTCTGACAAATGCAGATTTATCTGTGCAATTGTGCCTTTCATACACAAACTTTTAGGGAAACTCCTCCCAGGATATCATGACATAATCAACTATAAATTGAAAAAATATTGTCCCCAAATGGAAAATGTAAAACGTGGGAGATGTTATGTGTATAATGTTTGTGTTCCATACACAAGTTTTTTTTTTTTTTTTTTTTTTTTTACTTTGTTGTACTTTTAACATTCTGTGGGCTCTAGTATGGTTTATTGTTCAGTAGGTAGACAAGAAAGTGGATCATGGGGACAGTCAGGCCAGGGTTGAACCTGGTCTGGTTGTGTTATTGGGGCAGCTGATTCTAAACACCACCACACCATTCAGCAACAACAAAACCAACTATTTTCCTCACCTGTCCCATTGCTCCTGCTGCACATCTTCTTTGATGGTTTAGTAACTGTGCTGCTGCCTCCACTGTTGGTGAAATAATGCAGATTAAATCCAGTTTTACCACCACATTTCCTCCTTCTCACCTTCTTGGCTGCTTAAGATATTCAAACTTGGTTTTCCCTCAAATTTTCTCAAGCTCATTGGAAATAAAACAGAATTTTTATTGGAACCAAATCGACACTCTCAATGTCCCAGTTTTTCATTACCTCTTGAACTCTGCTGTCCATCCTTCACTTTGAGTCCAGAGTCTGTGTATCATCATGACAGCACCTCTCCTTTACTGCACACATCAATGACATCAACCAACTCTGGTCATCACTTACATCCAACAGCACTGCTACAGAGGTTAATGCCCTTGTCACATCTCATCTCGATTACTATAATGCTCTTTTCTTTGGTTTACCCCACAAACACCTACATAAACTTCAACTAATCCAGGTATCTGCTGCCTGCATCGTCTCCTCAACCCTCTTCACTCCACAGAAAATCACCTTTGACATTTAATAACTTCACTGACTCCCAGTTCATGTATGCATGCTCAGGTCCACCTCTGCCTTCCTCCTGTCCACTTCTTCAGTCCATCTGTCCACTATAGGACTCAGTCATTCTGCCTCCAGAACCAACTTTTTTCTTTAGGTGGAACGCATCCACATCAAACGACGTTACTCAAAAACTGGAAAAATAATTTTTTTTGATTTACTTATTTATGGCACATTGGAGATTAAGATCAAATTTACTTACCTGTTTCCTAAACTCTTTCCTCATCATAATATTTAACAGACAAAATCATTTTGTGCTGCAGTGATGATGATGAATTTATCATTTTGACTAATTGTGCAGAAACTAATTGCGCAGAGCAAAGGAATTTATCTGTTACCGTATCTTTCAGGAAGATTAAGTCTGTGCCATTTTTTGCTATAAAAGGTGTCAAATCTAATTAAATAGACCTTTGTGTTAAGTATAATTTTTCTAATGGGAAACATGGAGAACTCCTGCTTCAGTAATGTGAAACTGAATAATGAGTATTTGTGCACTGTAAGTCATCACTTTGTCTATTCTACCTTACAAGTGATTATGCTACTAAAGTGCCAATGCACTCTGGTTTTTTTGAGTATTTATATGAGTTGTGTTTGTCCAGAAAAATCTTTGTCTCTCTGTCTAAGGTCTAATCGCAGTGTATTGTGATTTAGTCAACAGCCAGTTCTTTTTCATAGTGAAACTATAAAATACCCATACATTAATATGAATAAGTGCCTTAAAGAAAAGTATGAGCATATTGATCCATATACCTACACTGGACATTTTCCATTGAGTCATACAAATTCCATTGAAAAAAAATCTTCTTGTGGAAAAACCAGCAGAAGCAGGAGAATTAATTTCAAGAAATGGTTAACGCAAATTCTGGTTCTACGTGGAGAAAATTCACAATGAATTTTTATAAATGACCTTTCATGGATTTTTAGAATGATTAGCATATGGAAGGCATAAAATATATTGACATGAAATGATACTTGCTCTAGAAATGATTTCTAATAGACAAACCAGCTAAAAAACAACAAAGCCAGATGCTTATTAATTTAAACTGAGCTTTAATGGTGTGTTTTTAAATGTGCAGATAACATGACAAAGAAGAGTGGCTGTAGGCAGAGCTGACTGTATAAATGACACCATGCCGTCCCACTCAGAGACCACTCTTAAAAGTCAAATAGCATTTTCAAGTTAATTAATGTCATGTTTCAGCAACCTGTGGAAGACTGCTGCTCTTTGGTTACCTGGAGATCAGAATCAGATGATTGTATGATTGAGTTTCCATATGAGAGGTGCTTTTGTTCAGTCTTGCTGGCTGCTGCATTGCTGCAATATGAGCGATAACAACCTTGGTGAAAGTATTTGTTGAGATGAGGTGCATGTTTATTTGTAACGCTGACTTTATAAAAGATATCTTGCTACTTGAAAGAAAAAGATGGGCATGTACAGTAACCACCCAATTCAGCATTGAGCATTTTAGATATTGTTTTATCCCTTTGTTTTCCTTTCTTTGCACAGAAAATGGTACAAAATCCTCCACACATTCTCTGTTGGCAGAGCAATCAGGACTTCTGGGATGCTAGTTCCTATAGTCTCATGTGTTTATGCTTAGGTCGTTGTTATTTGTAAAAAAACAAAAAATGTGTTTTGTTAATCAACATTGCAAGGACATCCCTGGGAATGCTGTAGTTTAGAAGGCAACACATTCTGATCTTTATAGTATTATTCTACTCTAATTATGCCATTACAAAAGATGTAAGCCAAGGACAGTGAGCTTGGTTTCAGAACGATCTATCTATCTATCTATCTATCTATCTATCTATCTATCTATCTATCTATCTATCGATCGATATAGATATAGATATATATAGATATATATCTGAAGCATTGATTTGTCTGACCTGTAGCCTGTAGTCCATCCCAGATGCCTTTTAAGGCTTTAAGTAATATTTGTAATTGCAACTCCATACTGTACTACTGGACAAAGGCTTCCCATATACAAATAAGTCTTATCATATATTTATTAAAGTTATTCTTGAATGACAGCTCTTCATGCAGAACCATCTAAGTGATAAGAGATCTCTGAGCATCCTGCTTAGGAATAAATTTTGTTTACTAACATTATGAACTGTAGAGGTGAAAATTGTCACCTTTTTTCAAAAAATTGTCATCTTTCTTTTAACAGCCTTGTGAAACATTTTAATGACTTTTACATGCATTTTGAACCTCAAATACTCTTTTATTGGTTACTACTTTGTTGACATTGTTATTACAATCTCCTGTTAACATCAGCTGCTATGTTGCAGGTGTAAAATGCAAAAAAAAAAAAAAAAGAAGAAAAAAAAAAAAAAAAATCTAGATTAAAGCTGTTTTATGCTGGTTTAGCTTCTTTTTTTTTCTACCATTATCTAATCCTTATAAGCAGGTCATTTCATGCTTTTATGGTTGGTTGTTTGAACTCAAATACACGGTGGAGAAATAAGATGCAACAAGGCTAACAATCACACACTATGCCATGCACAGATGATGTACAAGTTGGATTATAGAGTTGGAAGAACTCAGCAGCAATTACTGTAGCAAATTAGTCAGTTTAGGCACGATTCAGTAGAAAATAAAGTCTAATTTTTCAAAAACTGATGCACACTCGTCACAGGAATCATGTGTGCTGTGCCTTTACATTTCCAGTATTAAGGACATTGTGTACCTCAGATCTTGAGCATCATCACAGAGTTGGGAAAGCCTCCCTCATTTCTTGGGTAAGATGTTTTTTTGGCTCTCTTTATTTATGAAACATTTCTGCACTTCTGCCTTAAGATTTGGAAACACATCTGACCAACCACAAGGCTCTGTGTAGCATCGGATAGCACAGCTTGCACACTTCAGTGGTTCTCAAAGATCATTATAAAAAAAAAGAAATAAAATAAAATAAAAAATAGCCTAAATTTGGTATTTTATTAGGGCTGTCAAAATGAACAGATTAATGCACAGAGATTAATTGTAAAATTAACATGTAAATATTTTAACGCATTAGTGCATAAATGACTGAGTTTTTACTCATGCCAAATTAAAAATCTAAATTTGGCATTATTTTAGTGAGAGAAGCTGATTTGTAGGTGCTTTGTCACAGCGGTGAACAGAATCCACCAAAAACCACTTTATTCTTTTTATTTATGAAGTTAATGATATTTTTCAAGTCTTACATTTAGAATTTTTATCATCTGATTTCCAGAAACAAAGTTAATACTGATGCTATTCTCTTTTTTTTTCTGCTTTAGTCTCCTTATTCAGAAAGATTCTGATAGTTTCAACCCTTACATTTGGAGGATGGCCACAGGATGACCCATTTGATATATCACACAATTAACCACTCAGTCGTCATGCGGGGGGTGGGGGGATGGGAGCCTGCCAACACCAACGTACGTTGTCTTGGTGGTTTTGGCTCAAACTTCAGAACCACTGCCCTGAGGGATGTTTCCAATCATGTGTTTCTGAAAAAAAAAAAAAAAAACCTCCAACCTCTGCTCTGTTCTGAGGAAAAGGGCAAATTTAGCTGATGTGCAGATGCCCATTGATTATCTCAAGAAATAATCGATCACCCTTCCCAAAACGGGAACCTGGGCATCCCTGAGCTGCTTTTCTAATCCTGCTGTTACACTTATCTGAATCACTGAGTGGAAACCTTTTGAATTCTAAGAAGATGCCAATCAATACATTTCAAGTACCATTAGGGAAATACAAGCCATGATGTGTGGCGAAAGTTCAGCAGCACTTAATGAGCAGAGGAGTAAATCAGTAATGCAGCTTCTTGCATCTATCTAATGTTTGTGTTGCTCATGTTAGTACATGTCTCTAGTTGGAAAACACTTGAAAATATTCAATTGGACACTTTGAGAAACATCTGCTCTTTGGAATCTTATTGATCAAACAACAAGCCGGGTCAAATGTTTGAATGTGGACCATTGACTGTGTTTAGAAGTGCTAAAGAAAGTCTGAGGCAGGTAAAAGATGACTGACTCCTTTCATCTTTATTGCATTACCCTTCATTTTTTTGGGAGCTGGGCTGAGTCAGAGCCTTGTTTGAAGTTTCCTAACCTCATTAGGAATTGATTAGCTGATGGGGAATCAGAACTCATCTTGTGTGTGTCTGTGTGGAGTACGACCCTAAAGCAGCGAGTTTCAACACTTCTTTTATGCTTGCATCAAGGGATTCTCGGATTCTTGGCAGCAGAATGGTCCATTGTGGCTTCAAATCCATCTCTTCCCAAAGTCATTCTCAAGAACTAATACATGGCAAAGCTTCCCTCATGAAAGCAGATAATGTCTTTTTTATCTTCCTTTCTTGTAAAAACATGTTTGACATAGATCCAACTTTTTAGCTTAGCTTTTAACTGAATTTTATTTAATCTTTATCTAATTCATGTTTAATTTTTATCTATTTATATTATTATATTACTATTTTAGCCTATTATTTTAAAGTCCTTTATGTGTATTTATTCATTTATTTATTTAACTCCAGTGTTTTCCTCATGGGGATTCTTTGTACTGGGAGCTTTGCCTGCTCAGTTTGGGGGTTGTTGCCACAGTGATCGCTCTTGACCGAGTCGTTGGGGGTCCTGCACTGCAGCCCTACAGCTGTGAAGTGTCTGCTTGGCCCTTGTCTGGATGGTTGCGGTGGCGGACGTTGTGCATGTGTGTAGATGTTTGTGTGACTGTGTGTGAGAGAGTTAATAATGAATGTGTTTTAATTTAATGAAATTTTTTTTAGGTATACTTTGCTTTTAACCATGTTAAGCACTTTGTGTTGCCTTTGGTAGGAAAAGTGCTTTATAAATAAAATTGATTTGATCTGATATTGGGTGGTGGATGGAAATGTGTCTCATCCCTGTGCACCATTGTTTTGGATCAAATGAATAATTTTTGTGGTAATGGCATACTCTTTAACAGCAGGTGTTCCCACCTTGCTGTGAGTACAGGGCTCAAGTGCATTTGATTTTACCCTGCTTGGTGTCAAAGGCAGACTGTGTGTGACGAAATGCCTTTGAAGGGTTAATATCTTCTTATGTCTAGACAAAGGCTAGTGGTTTGTCCAG